>NC_056737.1:1335797189-1335812189 GCF_019279795.1 Protopterus annectens
AGGGGAAAAACACAGGAAGGTCTAATGGACTGATTCAAGTTATTAAGCCTCTGAAGAGACCTTACGAAGGAAGGAAGGATTAGTCCTAAGAGCAACCCTGTCATTGTGGGAACACGAGGTATGGGGGACTTGATAGAAAGAGCCCAGTTCTGAAACTCTGAAGTAATAGCTACCAGAAAAAGGGTCATCCAAGATAAAGAACTCATCAAAGGTCCTGAAGTGCGCAAAATTAAAGCTAGTAACCAAATTTAGATCCCAGCCTGTGGAGGATCTCTCACTGGGGCCTGAGCAGAGTGGTTCTTTTGAGAAAGGCTTTACACAGCTTATGGGACATGATATTGTTTTCAGACAGTCCAATGTGAAAATTTGAATCGCAGCTAACTGAACTCCAATTGTGTGAAGTGGACCCATGGAAGAGTCTGCAAGAAATTCCAAATGTAGTGTACAGGGGCTGGTGTACTTTTGCCTCTGCCCAGAAGAAAAATGTTTCCACTTTACTGAAGCGAGGTTTTTCAAGTTGTAGACTTGTGTGATGACAAAAGGATTTGCGCAGGTGAAGTGTGAGATATCCGGGAGTTTCCTGGCTAAGGTTGGAAGTGGAGCAACCAAGCCGAGCTGGAGAGTGTAGGGACTGGTGCAGCCTGCCCCACTGATGAATCAGGAGGTTCGAACTAGGTCCAGAATCCAAGGCTGGCTGCTCTCTCGAGAAGATGGCAATGCAGGAACGGGAACCATATTTGTCGAGGCCAGTATGTATAATGAGGATCATTGCAACCCAAAACGGAAGCTTGAATTAGCCTGGATGAAAGGGAAAGGCGGAATGCATAAAGAAGTCCCTGAGGCCAATCGTGGACTAGAGCATCTCTGGGGAATATCCATAAAAGAGGAAGGAGAGAGAAGAAATTGTTGCACTTTCACAAGGGAAGCTGTAAAACAGGATGCAGCAAGGTTGGCCCCATTTGCAGAAGATTTGGTCCAAGAACTACCTGGTTCAGAGACCACCGTGAGGCATGAGAATTGCTCTGCTCAGTCTGTCTGCTAGGACCGTTGGACCTCCCATGGATGTGCTGGTTGCAATCCAGAAACCGTTGGGAAGAGATCACCCACTGCCAGAGTCGAATTAGTGGCGTTTCTAACATAGGGGGTAGGACCTGGCTCCACCCTGCTTGTTGATGTACCACACTACAGTACATTGTCCGTTTGAATTGCACAGTCCCGGTAGGGAAGGAGAGGCCTGAAAGAGCCTGGGTAACGCTAAGAGCACGGCTCTCATCTCCAAGACATTTATGTGCAGATATTTTCGTTAGGGAGGTTGCCAGGTGCCTTTGACTGTTCTGCCTATTGATAATGCCCCCACCTCGATCAGGGGAAGTCTGTAGTCACCGTAGCCACTGGAGGGGAGGAACAAATTGTCTGCCATGTGGAGTTAACTGATGCGGAGACCATCCACCAAGCGTAAGGTGCGCTTCTTGCATGCTTGAGTGATCATAATCATGTAAGACATGGAAGTTGCTGGAAGGACCATTGGGTGAAAACAAGCTGCAGTGGAGAATCCTCATGTGAAAACGAGCTAAGAGAGAACATATGCGACCATCGATGCTGCCACATGAGCCCCAGAGTTTGAAGGGGCAAAACTGGCTTGAATTCTTTGCATACGTAATCAAAACCTTGATATGCTGTGAATCACTAACACCCTGTCTGGTGGGAGGTTCACTAACATATCTTTGGTATTTAAATTTAGCCTGTAAAGGTGATAGACAACAGAGGCGACAAATGCAGATTTTTCCCGAAATTTGTTGCGATACCTAGCCTGGATCAAGTGTCGATGGTACAGTCTCTGGCTCATGAAGGTGATGTCTGGTGGTAGCAGTGAGGAGCCAGTCGTCGAGATACAGAAACACCTGGAATCACTTGCCGCTCAGGTGGCGGTAACTACTGCCATACATTTGGTAAACACCCTGGGGGCTGTGGTGACACCAAAGGGCAGAGCTCTGAACCGATAATGGCTGGCTCCCAGCCGGAAGCGAAGGAATCTTCTGGAGCGTCTGTTCATTTTGATGTGGTAGTATGCATCCTGAAAATCTACGAAGCACATACAATTGTCCTGACCCAGGAAGGGTAAAATGGACTGAAGTGTGACCATCCGGAACTTCGTTCTTTGTACAGACTTGTTTAGTCTGCCGAGATCCAAAATGGGTCTCCAGTCCCCTGTCTTTTTTGTTACCAAAAGGAACCTTGAGTAAATTCCGGATCCTTGTTGGTCTGCTGGGACTTGCTGGATGGCCCTTTTTCTTAGCAGTTTTGAGACTCCTTGCACTGCTTGGTCCATTAGATTGGGTGGAACGTCTGGAAGGGACTTGTTTGACCTCAAGGGGGTGCATCTGGAAGGGACTTGGTTTGACCTCAAGGGGGTGCGAACAAAGGGAATTCTGTAACCTCCGGATATGACTGACTGTACCCATTTGTCTTGTGTTACGTCTTGCCAGGCTCTTGGGTACAGCGATGATCTTCCCCCGACTGCCTCCAGAGGTGGGCAGCCGGGCAACCCTTCACGGATGCTGGAAGAGCTTTCCAGAGAAAGATTCTCTGCTGCCCTGATTTTGCGGACCCCCTCTGCCACGAGGGCGGCGTCTGTTATTGTTCCCTCCTCTGCCCCTGGATGGGAACTCACCACGTGTGTCCGGCAAGGCTCCCTGGGATTTCCGGAACCACATCATCCCACTCTTCTGACCCTTAGGATATGGTCTGGAAGGAGTGGAAAAACGGACTCCTACGGCAAAGAGGGTCTTGCCTTCCTGCTCACACCTGGTAAGGGTATCTTTCACCCGTGATCCGAAAAGAGAGGAACCATCAAGGAGTGTTGGTGAAAGACTCTCTGAAAGGTTCCGCAAAGTTACATAGCTGCATCCAAGCGTGCCTCCTTAGGGCCACGCCTGTGCCTGCGGCTCTACTCGCACCATCAGCTGCATACGAAATGAGCCTCGTGGAGGAGTTTACCACTGAATTAAGAGTCACCAGCTGGGAGGCTGCCTTAGCCTGGGCCCCCTCAGCTGATGGATCTTGGAGGGCATCTCCAAGCTCTTTCAGGAGATCCCTCTGTAGACATGTAAAGTGGCACAGGTAATTCAGGGACCGCATGGAAAAGGTCGCTGAAGAGAACATCCGCTTCCCATATCTGTCCATCGTCCTAGAATCCTTGTTAGGGGGATGGACAAATGAAGTTTCAGCCAACTCCTTTGTGGCCGCTGCTACCACCATGGCATCAACGGGGACACCTTTGGTCAAGAACTGTTTGTCCTGCGGTGCAGTAATGAATTTGGCAGGTCTTCTAGGGATCGGTTCCACTGTATCTGGAGCAGTCCACGTCTTCAGAGACATCAGTGGGTCGAAAGGCGGAGACACCCGGGAGGTGGAAGGTCAGGATCCAAACGCGTCCAGGAATACCGACTCATCCTCGGAAGGGCTTAGAGTAGTCCAGTTCCCCCTCTGCCTAAGCATTTCAAGGATGTCCGAGAAGGATACATCTTCAGAGGGGGATCTTGGAGACCCTTCCGACTCCTCTAAGTCGGTATCCGATGTGACAGACTCGGGGGAGTCAACATGCTTCCTCTTGCATTTCCTCTTGCGAGGTGGCTCCTCTGAATGATCAGGGGAGGCCTCGGAAGAGGAGGATACACCCAAAGGGGTGTCCTGGTGCGCTGGATCCCTACGCTTGGGGTCTTTAAGAAGGGCAGAGGCTGACGCAGGCACCCTAGGGGAAGAAGCCGATGGGGTCGATCGTGGGACTGACTCAGGGGCCAGTACACTCCATCACCTCGAAGGCGTCCCTGCCCGGACGCAGAGAGGGCGCCGAAGAAACCAGAAGTCCTCCCCGCACCGAGGGGGACGGTTCAGAGGCAGATGTGGGAGCAGAACTCACCTGAGCCGAAGCCCCGATGAGGAGAGCGGGGGTCGGACAAGGGTCCGATGCCACTCACCCCCTCGGAGCCGACGAGGGAGTCACAGCGCCCAGATCCCTCCAGGGAAGGTACCATGGAAGGGATCGGAGCAGACGACGGAACCGAAAGTGTATCGGCACCGACAGTTCCAAGACTCTAACCGCAACGAACTCCGGCTCCGGAGGAGGAATATCTACAGCTGTGGACAGAGTAGACTCCTGATGATGAGGGCTGGACAACATTTTGGCTAGGGCCTGCGTTTTTAACAGTTACTGACCACTCTTTCCAAGTCATGGTCCGAAAGTCTAGAGGACCGAGAAGAGTGGGATGAGCGATTACTACTCTCCAATTGGAGCAGGGGCAATTTCGGAGCTGAACGTATCGACTCCAAGGAAGGAGACAGACTCTCAGCCGGCTCCAAAGAACTTGTCTGAGCCGACTGGGAGGGAGGGACATCTGTTCCAGACGGAACAGAGATAGATTGTGTGGTTTCACCTAACGACTGCTCCGAAGAGGGAGCCGACAGTTTAGGTGATCCGGAAGATTTCACGGGCTGAGCCTTCACCGGTGAATCTTGCGGTTTAAGCAAACCCCTCAGAATCAATTTATTTTTGAGCTCCTGCAGGACTCTTGGACTGAAAGCATGGCAGATCAAGCAAGAGTCCTGCAGGTGCACGGCACCCAGACAATCAACACAAGAAGTGTGACCATCTGTCAGAGACATCTTCTGACAGCATGAGTCACACTTCTTGAATCCGAATGGTTTAGGATCCTTGGGCATCCTGGAGGAAAACCAAGGACAAGAACACACAGAAAGGTTAAAGTAACCAAACAGTAAAATTTTTACACACTACAGTTACCACAACCAACTACAAGCACTACTACAACAAAAACTAAAGATAACTATCACTAAACACCAACAGTGATTAATAAAGGATTTTTTTTAGAAGGAGATAGATAGAAAGGTTAACCTCGAACTTAAACGGAAAAACCTTTCTGAGGAAAGGGAGAGAAGGAGGGAGGGGAAACTCTCTAGCAAGCAGAGTTCTTGGGAAAGTAAACGGATTTAGAAAAGAAATTGGCTACAATACAACAGTCTAATCTAATGACTAATTCTACACTAAAAACTACAGTTTTGACAAGAAAAATACAATAATAATAAAGTTTTATACGACCTGAGCCAGTAGAACAATCTCGCAGCAGAAGCGGCAAACGAGATCTGGGTATCTAGCACCAGACATCATGGGATATAGGGGGGCCTCGAGCCAGTAAGCAGCTCTCGAGCTTTTAAAGATGGCCAAGTCGGAGCAGAGGATCGGCTCCGAACCCCAACCAGCAAGAATGAAGGCGAGATAGACAACTTAACATTGTATTTTACAGGAGAAAGTGCTTAACCGTGGTTTTAATAATAGAGAGTTCCAGTGTCTTAGCTACCAGGTCTTTTTTGGTTTATGCAATTTTCTTAGTAATAAGCTACATAGCACTCAGGTGTAACAAGCTACTCTAGTGCCTGGTGTCAGCCCCCGATCTGGCATTCTTCCATTTCTGAGGAACAAAGCTCTCTCTTTGGCTTGCAGCAAGCAGCTGCTGCTACTATTTGTACCATACATGCAGTGCTAAAGAGCTTCGGTTCTGACCATGCTACCTAACATTTTGCACCTGGAGAAGATGTCCCCTTCACCCCACCCTAACTACACCTCTAATAAAAAAATAAAAATTAAAAGCTCATCTAGCAGTAATACACTATGCTGTAAACAGTTGCACTTAAAATCCTTTCCTTCTTGGTTTTCAGTATCAGGGTAACAAGCTTTCAGATAGTACAAATGAATGCAGGGCAGGGAAGCAAACTGTTTTAATGGATGTTACCAAGCAACTTACTCTAACACATAAAACAAACCTATTTTATTTATTCATTCATTCATTCATTCATTCATTTAATTAATTAACATTTGTTTACCGGGAAAGTAAGACTGGGACAAAGCCCATTCTCAGCGGAGGCCAGAGGAGAAACACTATAGGCGCATGTCTTAGGAATATTTACATAAACCTTCCAAAAAGCAAATAAGCAACAATTTTAGTAGTACAAGCCCAAGCCTCTGGTAACACTCCTCAACAATCTGGAGACTTGTAGAAGGTGGCTCCCTACTGTAACTGCTGAAACCTATACCCACAAGTCCCAAAATTAAAAGAAAAAAAAAAGTTACTAGAGGATACAAAAATAGCACACTGGATGTTGAAACTCACTAGACTTCTTTATAACACATATATATATATATATATATATATATATATATATATATATATATATATATATATATACACACACATTAATCTACATAAATATATATATATATATATATATATATATATATATATATATATATATACACACACACACACACACAATACACATATATATATGCATGCATACATACATACATACATACATACATATATATATCTATACATACACACACACACACACACACACACACACACACACACACACACACACACCTTATATAACAAACAGTTTATCTTTTTTTACATAAGGGCCAACTTTACCTGCAGCTCCACTACTTAAAACCAGAGATTACTGTACCTGGGAATAGCAACATAGAGCATCATTACTCTTACTGTCTCAGGATAACACAATTGTGTAAGTTGAACTTAACACAACAGTTGATATTCAAATACAGCAGTCCCCGGGTTACGGACATCTGACATGCAGACAACCCATAGATATGAACAGGTTGCCGCAATGTCAGAAAGAACGTAAAAAAAATTAAATAAAATTGTTAAAGCTGCCCAAATCTGTGTGTGTGTGTGTATATACGTTTATGTGCATGTGTGTGAGAGAGATAGGAACAGTAAGAGCAATGTATGAGGGAATGCAGGTACGAATGAAAGACTGTGTGTGTGTGTAAGATCAGGAGAGAGAGAGCGCTTGGTGAGTGAATGCAAGTATGAATGAGGAAGTGACTGTGTGTGTGTGTGTGTGTGTGTGTGTGTGTGTGTGTATATATATATATATATATATATATATATACACATACATACAAATAAAATGCCTCTAAAGCTCTTACAGCAAGAAATCTGGACTAAGCCATAAAGAAAAATGGGAGAAATGTTCAAAAACAGGGTCAATTTTAATAAATATTGCTCTTACAAACTTAAAGTTGATAGAATAACAGGTTTTGCATTAGCATGAATTTTCTGAATGGTATGGATTCTGAAACTCAAATGTCTCATTACTTTCCAACTTCAGTCTTTAACAAACTTGTCAACCTGTCAGTGTAAGAAATCTTAAGACTGCCAAAATGGGGGGACAAAGACCCAAAAGTAGGGACATATTTTAAGTATTACTCTTATAAGCTTAGAAAGTTGCTAGAGTAACAAGATTTGTTTTAACATACATATTCTGTAGGATTTGAAGTCAAACTCAAATGTATGTCATTATTTAGTGACTTCAGTCCTCAGATCATCCCAATAATTAGTCAGATACACAGATTTTTCAGGAGCAGACCAAAACTATGAGCCAAAAATCTGGATATTCTGTGAAAATCTGTACACCTGACAGACTTTTGCTAAACAACCAGACTTTTATGAAAAATGGACCAAAAATATGAAGCAAAAATCTGTACAGTTGAGAGGTATGATGCGTGCGTGTGTGTGTGTGTGTGTGTGTGTGTGTGTGTGTGTGTGTGTGTGTGTGTGTGTGTGTGTGCAAGTCATCTTAAACATTGCATTTATTAAGATGTCTTCAACCAGCTTTGTTGATAGGAAGTAAGAAAGCATAGCTACAGTATACAGTATTATATTTAACATTTTTTTTTGTTTGGAAGTGTTTCTAAAGTGTTTTACATGCAAAGAAAAGTAAAATAAATAAATACTAGACTGAGGCAAACATTTGACTAAGTAACATTTAATAAGAACTATATGTACATGTTTAGACTTGCATACAAATTTGACTTAACGACAGGACTAAAAAACGGATCTCGTCCTTAACCTAAGGGCTGCCTGTAAATCACTGCTGCATTAATCTTAGCTGTATGGGCTCTGTCCCGCCAAGGATACAACAGCCTGCCAATCTTCTAAAGCCTTTGGGCTCCTCCACACGTGCCCAAGCTGCTGTTAACTCAAGCTCCATTTACAAAAACAGCAGCATCGGCACAAAAAAAAATACTTCATGACTTTCTTGCCAACAGAAAAAAAAGGAAGGCTACTGAAAAAGTAAAGAACACAACTTTTAACTTATAAAAAATACATAAAAAATAGGGTGATGGAGGGAGTGTGTTTACTGCAGCAGTGATTTTAAATTGAACATCTACCATTATGATTAGTACATCTTAGAAAACTGTACTATGTTCATCTTAAATCACTGCTGCAGTAGCCTTAGCTATATGGGTAGATTACCTTAGCTTACATAACCTGTGAGAAGTAGAAGTAAGATCCAGTAGACCCTAGAGAATGGTCCTACCAAAGCCTGTTCTAGAAGAGGAAAATGAATCAAATTTATAAAGTACATTTAGAAAACTAAGTATTTACTCTACAATGCTCAAAGAATCCAGTCCTTTCCAATATGCCACCGAAGATGACAAAACTGCAGTAAGGTGTGCTTTGACCCTGCCTGGACTACTATAGTGGAACCACAAAAAGAAAGAGCAAGAGACAACCATCTGGAAATAGTCAGCTTTGACACAGGCTGCCCTTTCTTTATCCCTTTATAGGAAGTTAACTGCTTTCCCAAATGACTAAATTCTGTCAAGATAATACAAGAGTTGTTTATACACATTCAAAGTATGTAGAATCCTTTCTACCAGATTTTTTAGTTCAAATAATACAGGGAGATTTCTTGCTTGATTCAATGTAAACTCTGAAACTACTTTTAGCATGAATGAGAGACTTGTTCTTAAATCCTCTCTACGGAATACCAAACAGAGTTGCAAGTTCTTATACTGTGTAAACCCTAGCGCTTATTGGTCTGAGTGCCACAGTCTTCCAGATTATGAGGTGCAAAATTAGCCTGACGAGCTGGTCCAAAGGGGAACAAAGTTAACTTTTCTAGTATAAAGTTAAGATATCTACAAGATGCCATTTGTTTCATAGGTGGCTGTTCATGCAAAACCCCCATCAAGAACTGTATGACCAAAGTCTAAGCAAAAGAGAATCCATGCGCAGACATGCTGAAATGGCCGACAGATAAACCTTGACAGATTAAGATAAGCTTGAGGATAGAGTAGGTGTGTAAAATATTGCCATAACCATAGATTTCCTTCTCTTCCATGTTGCAGTATTCATACTGTGGGAATCTTCACCTCAGGCAACCCGAATGTCAGCTCCTATACAAAAGCTTTCAGCCTGGTTGTTGTAGGTGCGTGGGACGTCACACATAGGGTCAAACACCAGGGCCTTAAATGTGACGTCTGCAAGCACAGACCTCAGAACTAACTGCCCAGTCAGACAGTAGCCTAGGAGATGCCAAAAGATGTCTTTCAGATAGGTGAAATGCCACAATGACCCAGAATGAGCCTAGTGCTGGTAGGAGGCTAAATGGATTCTCTAAGTCCTGCAACTGGTCAAGAGGGAGGGAAGGAATACTACACCATGGAAGAGAAGGACATCTATGGTTATGGTAAGATTTTATACAACTATTCTATGTCCTTCTATTCTCATGTTGTAGTATTCATAATGTGGGAGAGTACCACAGCTCAGGAAGGAGGAAGGGTGGAGGAAGAGGTAGAATCCTTGCAGGATTGCCCTAGTAAAACCTGCTCTGGAGATATGGTGCAGTTTGTAATGTTTGGTGAAGGTATGCACAGTGGACCAGGTGGCTGCTTCAAGGATGGTAGCTGTATCAAAGCCTTTGAAGGCAGCTTTGGAAGAAGCTACTGTTCTAGTGGAATAAGCCCTGATTCAGGGCCTTTCTGTGGTATGAGTAGCAGAAAGAATGGTATTTCTAATCTAACAGTAAATGGTCTGTTTGGAGACTGCCTTGCCCACGGCTCTGGGGTGGAAGGAATAGACACGTTTAACAAATACTTCATAGAAACTATTTCTAATCTTGTTCAAAAACAACCCACATCCACCACCACTAAATTACCCAGAACCTGCAGATAGACCCAAAACAACCTTCCAATGTCAACCCATCCCTACAAACTATGTCAAAAGGTTGCTATCCAAACAAACCTACTATATTAGCAGCTGATGGAATACCTTCAGTTGGCTGCCAGTGAACTTGCCTTCCCTATATCCATCCCCATCCTTTTAAACAGATCTATCTCAGAAACCTCAATACCACCCATCTGGAAGACCTTCTATATTACCCCCATCCATAAAGGCAGTACCTCCACCGACCTCACCAACTATCATCCTACAGCCATCCTGCCTCCACTAGCTAAAATATTAGAGAAATGTATACACCACCAACCTATGCCATACCTGCTTAACAACCAACTTCTCTGTCCTACCCAACATGGATTTCGATCTTCTCATAGCACTACCACTGCCCTACTCTCTTTCACAAACCTCATCAACCAAAACCAAAACAAACACAGGCAATCTAACTTTTGCCATATTCTTGGACCTATCAAAGGCCTCTGATATGGTCAACCATCTTAAACTAGTACAAGCTCTTACTGACCTTGGCCTTAGTAACTAAGCATTAGCTTGGATTCAGAACTATTTACAAGGAAGACAACAAGCAGTTCAGTGGGACAACAACATATCAACACTGCTACCCATCACCACAGGAGTCCCACAAGGTTCTATTTTAGGTCCCCTTCCTATTCTCCATTTTCGCCAATAACCTCCATAGCATATGCCAAGATGCAACAGTTATACAATATGTGGACGACTCAACACTTGTCTGTTCAGCCAATGATCCTCAGAAACTCCTCTCTATAACCCAAAAAGCTTTCCATACTACCAAAAACTGGTTTCTTAACAAAAGCCTAATACTAAATTCCAAAAACTGTTATTTACACCTAACAAATATACAACACCCAGTCCATTTAATACTGTGTCCAGGGATGGGACTGTCATCTCCACTGACACTCGCACTAAATTGCTAGCAGTGACCACTGATGATAACCTGAAATTTGATCAGCATATAAAACAAACCATTAATATACACAAAAAAACTGGGCAGTCTATATAAAAATAAACCATTTCTAACACAAACTGCTAGGATAACAATTTCTCAAACTCACCTCCTTTCCACACTATTTTATGCTTCACCCATTCTCACCAACTTAACCAAAACCGAAACTGCCACACTCAACACCTGTTACAATCAAATTGCAAAATTTGTTACCGGTGCCCCCCCACTACCATTCCCTAAAACAACTTGGCTGGCTTGAATTCCCTAATCTCCTGAACAATAATCAACTTTCCTTTGCCCACACAGTCTCCTACTACTCCCAGACAAAACTCCAGCTCTGGCCAATCTACTAGAACTACAAGCTAAAACTAGAAAACGTTGCTCTAGCGACAAAAAATTAATCAAGGTCACCAGACCAACAACACATCAGGGGACTCCCTCTTCCCTAAATATATAGGCAAAATTTGAAATACCCTACCTACTGCTATCACCTTAGCAGGCTCAAAGGTTACATTTAAAAGA
Source organism: Protopterus annectens (assembly GCF_019279795.1). Classification (NCBI taxonomy): domain Eukaryota; kingdom Metazoa; phylum Chordata; order Ceratodontiformes; family Protopteridae; genus Protopterus; species Protopterus annectens. Next base: position 1,335,808,752 of record NC_056737.1, read on the forward strand.
CCCCTGAAAGAACACCTAAAGCACACATGGATATATACATGTTCCCCACCTAGCTGACCAACCCCCCACCCGCCCTCTCCCCTTACTTTTGCCCTCCGACTTCAGCTTCATCACCAAAATAATGCAACTTCTCTAGCTTCCATCCATTTCCACCTAAAATTCTAACCCTTTAGTCAATATTCATAAGTCACTGCTAGGACACTCAGTTATCTTTCTGCTAAGCTTTACTTTTCTCTTTATACCTCTACTCAAGCTATTTACACTTCCTGCTTTTCTTACTTAACCTGTTATCAAATTTCCCATCTCTGTCTCTTCTCTTGCTACTATACTCCCTACTATGTCTAATCTTTGCTCTCTGTTGCTATACTCCCTATTGTGGCTAACTTGCTCATAACTCAACTGTATCAAGCAAAAAAATGCAACCCCTACTAACAACGTCCATCATTATGTAATGCCTCAACTAAAACTTTAAGAGATGTGTTCCATCTATATAAATATGTTAAAACTTAAGCTTCACTGTTAAGTTTGGTACTATGTAAATCTGCATTAAGCTTGAATGCTATGTTATTAGTCAACATTACGTTTAGTACTATGTAAATTTGAATGCTTCTATACACACCTTATATTTTGCTTAAAATTTAACTGTGGAGCTTTTCACCCTGGACCTCCACTAAAAATGGACATTCATCCAGACAGATTTTCCGTGTCAATGTAAAATAAATAAAGAGTTGGTTTGATTTTCTGATGGCCTTGGTTTTGTCCAGCTAAAATCTTAATTGCCTGCGAACATCCAGGGAGTGTAGTATTCTCTCACTGCCATTCTCAGGAGAGGAGAAAAATGTTGGTAAGTGAATGGATTCGGTTTAGTGAAAGGTCATTGACCTCTTTGGGCATGAAGGAGGGACTGGTGCACAGGCTCACCCTGTATTTAAGGAAGACAGTGTAAGGAGGGTATGCCATGAGTGCCTGAAGCTCTGACACCCTTCTTGCAGAAGTGAGGGCTACCAGCAAGACTGTTTTCCACGTGCACATCTACAGTGATGCAGAAGAGGCTGCTTCAAATGGAGGTAGTGCAAGCTTCTTCAGGATATAATTCAAGTCCCAGGGTGGTGGAGTAGGCTTTCTGGGAGGTCTTATGTGCAAGACCCCTTTCAAGAACAATTTAACATCCAACCTGGAGAGTAGATAAGGTTCCAGGGGTAGGCAGGCAATGATAGTAGAGAGGTGTACTTTCACAGACGAGCATGAAAGGTCTGTTTTAATCAATTCACGCACACAGGCTAAGACTAAAGGGACATCCGCTAGAAGGGGGGTCCTTATGTCTTTGGAGACACCACTTGGAGAATCTCTGCTGCAATTTAGAATATGTAGGATCTCCTTGTTATTAGGTTTCCTGGCCTCCTGCAGAATAGATAGCAAGTCCTTTGTGTAGAGGTGTCTGAAAGGTACTAGAAGTTTATCACCCAGACAGTTAAGTTCAGCATCTCTAGGTGTGGATGGATGACAGTTCCCCTTCTGTTGTGTGAGTAGGTCCCATCTTGTGAGGTAAATTGTGGTAATTGCCCTTGGCAAGTGACTGTAGAAGGGGGAACCAATGCTGCCTTGGCCGGTAGGGAGTCACCAGCAAGATATTTGGCACATCTCTCCTGACCTTCAGGAGGACTTTTTTAATGAGAGGGAAGGGTAGAAAGGCATACAGAAAAGTACAGTTGTGTACACTTACCATAAATGTAGATGTTAGAGTGTATTCACTGTTGCAGTCATTACATTTGGGTTGTTTGCAGTAGCCCTCAGTCGGCCCGATTAACAAAGTCTTGGGTCCTGCACTGGTTGCTGTCCCTTCTTCCATGACGTCAGGGGGTATAAAACATGCAGCCGACGCCATTACATCAGTTTTTCTTGCCGCAGATGTCAGGTGCCCCCCTAATGGGAAGACATTAAATCTATAATACAAGGATATATCTCCAACAAAAAAGCAAATACACCAAAAAGCTTTTTGAGCATAGTAAGTGAGTAGAGGTACAGCCAAAAGAAGAAAGGGGGCTGGAGGGAGGGTAACCAGGACTGCAACACTGAACACACTAACATCTACATTTATTAAGTGTACACAACTGTATTATGTTCTTCGTGTTTCACTGTTGCATTCATTACATTTGGGTAGATTCCCAAAGCTAAAGTTGGGAGGAGGAATTTAAATAGAATCAGGACCAGCTATAAGGCCCTGCAAGACTGCAGTGCCAAAACCAGCTCTGGATTTATAGAAAATTGGCAAATGATAATGCTTGGTGAAAGTATGTACAGACCTCCAGGTAGCAGCTTCTAGAATATCCCTTGTGGGGACGCCCCTGACAGAGGCTGTAGAGGCAGATGCAGCCCTGGTTGAATGGGGGCTTATGCCCTGTGGGATATGTTTTCCATGGTGCTTATAGTAAAAATGAATGCAATGGCCTATCCATTTTGAAATGGTTGGCTTTGAAATAGCTTTCCCTTCTGTTCCGGCAGCAAATGCCACCAGAAGTTGTTCAGATTTCTTTTGAGGTTTAGTCCTGTCCAAGTAGAATCTAAGTTGTCTGTGCACATCTAAGGAGTGCAATATCCGTTCCCCTTTGTTCTGTGTGTTAAGAAAGAAGGTAGGCAAATTAATGGACTGATTAAGAGCCACACTGGATAACACCTTGGGCATGAAGGAGGGATTGGTTCTGAGGGACACCCTGTCCGTATGAAAGACGATGAAAGGCTCCACTGCCATAAGGGCCTGTAACTCAGATACCATCTTGCAGAAGTGACTGCTAAAAGGAAAGCGGTTTTCCAGGAAACAAATTTTAACTCTGCAGTAGCAGCTGGCTCGAAAGGAGGAAGAGTGAGTTTCTCCAAGTTAAGGTCCCAGGCTAGAGTTGGGGCTCTCCTGGGTGGTCTTAAGTTTTTGGCCCCTCTGAGGAACTGCTTGAGCAGTGGGTGAGAAAACAGTGGTGGTTCTGTGTTGTAATGAGCTGAAATGGCTGAGCCATGAATTTTGGTGGAGGAAAAAGAAGGGCCCTTGTGAAGCATCCCAGTTAAAGTATTGAAGTATCCGAGGTAAATTGGCCGCTGATGTGACCATTCCTCGAGTTTGGTTCCAGGCATAGAATCTTTTCCACTTTTCAGCATAAGATTTTCTAGTACTAGGCATCCTTGCTTCCAAAATGACATCTAACACTTGTTTACTGAAATATGGTAACTGAGAGATCAGGTAATTAGCCAGGCTGCCGGGTTCAGGGATTGAAGCTGGGGGGTGCAGAATCTGGCTCTCCTGCTGAGACAGCAGAGTAGGGGTCTGAGGTAGGTGCCATGGGGCCAGTTGTGACACACTGCGCAAGAGGGGATACCAGCGCTGGCGTGGCCAGTCTGGTGCAATCAGTATCATCCTTGGTTTGTCCTGTTTGATCTTTAGTTGCACTT
>NC_056737.1:1335819689-1335889689 GCF_019279795.1 Protopterus annectens
TTTTTTTATTTTTGAGTTGTGCTTGGTCCCTGTGGACTGGCTGTGTTTTATTAGGCTGAGAAGAAGATTCCCCTCTAGCCTGCATCCAATGAGAGAATCCTTCCCATTTACCAGCGTAGGACTTCCTAGTGCTAGGCTTCCTGGCCTCCCAAAGCACGTTAACCACCTGCTGGGAAAGGGAAGAAGAAAAGGATTGATTCATACAATGAGCCATGCTGCAAAATGGAGAGACTGAAGATGAGGATGTAGAATGTTTCCCCCTTCCTGAACCAAAAGATCCAGCTTCAGAAGAAGATGCCAAGGAGGAAATTGGGAGAGACTGCGAAGCAGTGGATACCAATGCTATCTGGGCCAGTCTGGAGCTACGAGAATAGTCCTTGGTCTCTCATCCCTGATCTTCAATAATACCCTGGGAAGAAGAGGAGGGAAGGCATAAACTGACAGCAGCGTCCAAGGGAAGGACACAGAATTCACTCTCCAGGCTCTGCTGTGATGCTGTGTGGTGCAAAAAAAGAGGTAGAAGGTGGTTGCCTGGGGAGGAGAAAGGATCCACCTGAGGAGTGCCTCAATGTTGAATGATGCTGTAAAAGACTGCTCTGTTCAGTTGCCACTCGTGAGGCTCCAGAGTCTGTCTGCTCAACTGGTCTACCAAAACACTGAGCCTCCCTGGAAGAAACTGAGCTAGGAGATGCAGGCCCAAGGATGCTGCTATGAACCAGAGATTCATGCTCTGCCTGCACAATGGGTAAAGAATGAGTCCCTCCCTGCTTGCTGCTGTACCACAGGATTGTGGTGTTGTTTGTTCTGACAAGCAGAGTCCCTGGAGAAAGAAGATGCTTGAAAGCTAGTAAGGCCTGCTAAACTATCAACTCCTTTAAATTTATGTGCAGGTGCATCTGCTGGGCATTCCAATGTCCCTGTAGGCATCTGCCATCCAGGTGAGCTCCCCAGGCACAGTCCGATGGGTCTGTGGTAAGAACTTGAGTGGCAGGGGGTGGGCGAAAAGGTATGCCTTTGTTTTGTAGACAGGCTGTCGCCCACCATAAAAACCCTGTCTGCAAACATGGAAGCAGAGGAATCATCATATCCAGGTCCTGTGTGTGTTGACACCAAAGGTTCTTTAGGTAGCATTGCAATTTCCTCATATGCAGTCTTTCATATGGAATCATGAGAATGCAAGAGGTCACGTATCCCACAGCTTGCAGGTATTTCCTTGCAGGGAGCTGGGACAGCCTTGCCAAATCCTTGAAGTAAACTGAAAGAGTTGCCTGCTTCTCCTGGGTGAGATATATCATCTGGGCAGCTGTGTTCAAACTCTGTCCCAGGAGTGTTATCTCCTTGGATGGCACCATTTTTTATTTTTCCTCATTGAGAGTGTAACCCAGGGAAGAGAAGAGTCTTTACAAATTCTAGATCCTTTAACAGCTGTTCCTGAGAATTTGCTTGAATTAGACAGTTGTTCCAAGTGTGGATAAATCCGAATTTTCTTCTACCTGCAAAAAGCAATGACTGGAGCCAGACACTTTGGTTTATCTACTGCTCCCAGAGTTTTCACAAAGGGCAACACAGAGAATTGAAGGTGTTGCTTGCCCACTCTGAAACAAAGGTATTGTCTGCAGCTTTCCCTGATAGGGATGTGCAAATAAGCTTCTTTGAGATCCAAAGTTACCAGCCAGGAGTCCTTTTCTAACACTGGCAGCAAATGATGCAGAGTGAGCATTCTGAACTTTGGAATTACCAAGAAAGAGTTTAGAATGGATAAATCTAGGATAGGACGCCAGGTGCCTTATTTTTTTGGGACAAGGAAAAGTCTGGAATAGAAACCTTGGCCTACCTGCTGAGCAGGAACCGATTCTACTGCTCCCAGATGTAAACGGACACAAAATTTGTTTTTCTACTTCGGCCCTTTGGTTTGGAGGAGTATCCAAGAATCCTTTAGGTACTGGAAAGGTGTGGAAAGAAAACCTGTGTCCTAGGGATACAGTTCTGAGTACCCATTTGTCGTCTGTGATGGTGGCCCAGACGTGCAAAAAAGGCCAACTTTCCCCCTAAAGGAATCTCCGGGCAAGCAAGAACAGGCAGAAGTTGAATAGAGTCACTGAGAATGTTTGGATTGAGATGTAGGCTTAGAACATCCCGCCTTGGAAGTGGAAGCATGCCAACGTTTAGACCTTTGAGGGGTATCCACCTGCCCCCTAAAAGATTTGTAACCTCTAGTCCTAGAACAGTTCTGTCTGCTGCTATCGAGAAACATCCAACTCTTAGAAGGGTAATTCCTGCTAAAGCAAGGCGGTTGAACTTACAGAAAGTCCTTGCATGTTTGCACACACTTGGCCTTATCCTCCACCTTCTTGAGCACTTCTGCTTTGCTGCCAAAAGACTGTCCTTATGCAAAGGTACATCTAAAAGCTTAGCCTTAACAGGCTCTGGAAGGGGCTGTTCCCTGAGCCAAGCGTGCATTCTAATAACAGATCCAGTAGCTGTAGCCCTGCAGGAGGCTTCTAGAATGTCAAAACCACAATGTAATGAATGTTTATTGACAAGACTGGCAGAATTCAGCAAATCTTGCATATCCTTACTCTCTGCCAAAAGAGGAACACTTTCAATCCTAGACTTAATAGCCTCCAAGGTGTGCTGCTGGTACTTAAGCATATGAAAAAGACAATTAGTAGACCTAATAGCAAGAGTGGCAGAGGTATAAACTTTTCTACCCCACCTACCTAGGTTCCTAGATTCTCTGTCCGAAGGAACAGAATTTTTGGTAACAGTGGCCTTAACACCTTTAGGGCCTTGAGAAATAACTTCTGGATCAGCCAACAGATTACTGAAAAGAAACAAAGGAGAACCAGGGACTCTATAGTACCTGTCAGGTTTCCTGGAAGCAGGAGGAACCGAATTTGGAGTAGAGGAATTTTCCAGAAAAACATAATCAACCACTTCCAATTCTGGGGGAATAGCCAGTGGCTTATGCTGAGGCAAATACAAAAACTAACTAATCCTTTTCTTAGATTGGGGATAATCCTGACTTTCCCCCATTTAAAATGCTCCTTGAGAGTATTCAAAGTATCACCAAAAGAGAAATTCTCTGGAAGAGAAGCAGAAGGAATGGACTCCTCTGCATCCAAGTCCTCAAAAGGAGAAAAAAACCTGAAAAATGTCCTCATCAGCAGAAATGCTAGAAGTAGCAGAACCAGAATAAGACAAAGCCTCAGGAGAGACATCCCTACCCCTTTTAGAAGGAGGAGGCTGTGAACCCCTAAAAAGAGACAAAAGGTCATTAGCCATTTTAACCATTTGGGATTGAGGGGAACGAGAGGAAACTGGAGCCTGCTTTTTCACAGGCTTACGACTGGAAGATTTACCTGCAAGTCTGAAGGACCCAGGAGGCCTGGCAACCAAAGTTGCAGCAGAGGTAGTCAGTATGAGCTTGCTGTCCGAACGAAGGCCTCGGACACCAGAGTCAGCTTAGCGGCTCTGGATCCAGCTAAAGAGTCAACAGGTGGAAGGTCAGAGGACAAAATAGAAGCCAGAGGCCTAGGGGCTCTGAAATGGTCTCAACAGAGGCCTTCGGTTGAAAATCCGCAGGCTGCAAAAATGCCTCACTGGCTACTGCAGGACTGACAACCAACTTAACATCATCAGAGGACTTAACCTTCTGAAGCCTGTCGCGGTCCTTATCCTTATGCTTATTTAAGGATATCCGAAGCCTGAAGACCAGCAGACACCATACCAATGAACTTAGGCCAAATTCCAAAATGTTTAGCCGAAAGCATAGCCCGACGCCAAACAGAACGCGGATTAAGGAAAGCACAGAGATTCATGGTCAAGGCCTAAACAAATAATGCAATAGGAATGAAAATCTCTATGGGGAATCTGCTTTCCACAGGTAAGAACTATTAACCTTTTCTGACATTCGTTACGGCAAGAAAAGAGGATCCCCAACGGGGTACTTAGCTGTAGCGGACTTCAACTTTGTAGTCTAAAACCAAAAAGGTAAACTGCTGACCGGCACTCGTGCAAAAAATGCTTCTGCTTCGGGCTCCGCAGCAAGGGAGACTGAGGAAGTGACGTCGGCTGTCTCCTTTTGTATCTGACGTCCTGACGTCCTTTACAACCGTCAATGTCATATTTACTTACCTTTGTATTCTGGCCGATCGAGGGCTACCGGGAGCCGGATAACCCATTGGTTAGGACTGCAACAGTGAAACACGATGAAACATCTAGGCATTTGGTGAAAACCCTTGGTGCAGTGGACAAACCAAAGGGCAAGACAGTAAATTGAAAAGGAAAGCAGGGCCTAACAAACCGTAAGTATTTCCTGTGGTTTGGGTGCATGGGGATGTGGAGATAAGCCCAAGTCCAAAGTGGCCATGAAAGCTTGTGGTGGCAGTAGTGGAAGCAGGGTCTGTACAGACAGCATTCTGAAAGAGAGGACTTAAAAGATTTAGGACAGATAAGTCCAGGATTGGTCTCCATGGTCCATCCTTTTTTGGAACTATGAAAAGTCTGCAGTAGAAACCTTTTTCTTCTTGCCCTAATTGGATGGGTTCTATGGTGCCCTGAGCCTGTAGGTTCTGGATAATGTGTGAAATTAGGTAGAGTTGATTTTTGGGTAGGAAAGGAATGCCCGGGGGTTGTTTTTGTTTTCTGCCAGGATAAGAAATATCCATTTTCCATTATTGCCAGCACCCAGTTGTCTGAGGGGATTTCTTTCCAGAGGGGAAGACAGTGAGAGAGACAGGAAGACAGGGTGAGTAGGGCAAGGCAGTCACGCATTGTTGCCATTAATTCTATCCTGAAAGGAGTGTCTTTGGGGTGGTTAAAAAAGAGGAAGTCCTTAAAGCAGGTCGCCTCAGAGTCCTGTTCCTAGGTCTACTAGAGGAAGGGGGGGGGGTGAAGGAGCCCTTCTGATATAGGATGTCTTAGCAGGACAATTTCTGTCGAACCTGGGTATGGGGGAGACCAGCAGATGTCCTGCAGCTCTTTGCTTTTCTCCAGCAGATTTTTAAAAAGCTCTCCAGATTTATTTCCAAATAGGTGGTTATTTTCGAAAGGGGCATCTAGGATTTTTTTACTTAAAACCTTGGGCAGAAGTATCTACACATAACTGATGTGGTTGCAGATGATCTAGCAGAGGCCTCTGCTGCGTCATAACTGAATCTGATGGATTGCCTGGCCACCTGGGATGCCATGGATAGCTTAGATGCTACTTCAATTTTGTTAGGGGAATCAGGCAGGGAGCTGTGAAGTGTACATGCTTAGGAAACCATGTCCAAGGCAAATCTAACCATACTAGTTTGGTAGTCAATAGCTCTGAAGGCCAGTAGAGGAGGTACAAGTTTTCTTGCCCAGCCAATCTATAAATTTACTGTCTTTATCAGAAGGTAACAGAGAAGAGGAAGGGAGCAAACTAGATTGTCTATCTGGGGCCAGAGCTATGACAGCAGGGTCTGCCAAGGGGGGGCTTTACCAGGAATTTGTAATCCTCAGGCACTTTAGAGAAATGATCTGGTCTCTTTGGAGCAGGCGGCTGGAAGTCAGGGTTCTCTAAGCATGAAGCAAATGTGTCAAGGTATGCAGGAACCGGTGGAATGGCAAATGGGGAGGGTGATTCAACCTGCAGCAATTCAAAGTATCTTTTTTGAGTTTCTGACATCTGGGAAGAATCCCATTTGAGGTATTCTTTACATTTGGTGAAACCATCACTTAAAATGAATGTCCTCTGCAGAAGAGTCTCCTTCAGCAGAATCCTCATCTGGAGAACAATATTCAAGGGGTGAGGCTATTTATAAAGCATAGGAGACAGATTCCTCTGAGCAAGATGAGAGGGCCTCTTCTTCTTCCTGGGGGGTGGGGTGTAGGAAGAATTGAGACAGCAAAAGTAGGCCTTGGACTGAGCAAAGGAATGGAGGGGGCGGAGGATGGTGTAAGCATTAGGGCCATGAAGGCCTGCATCAGGGATTGAGTAAAGGACTGCCAGTCCGGTTGACTTTCAGGTATGATAGATAAATGCTTGGTTTTCTGCATTCTTTTAGGAGGAGGAGTTTTTGGAGACAGGATAGGCCTAGTTTCTGGGGTCTTAGCAACTGAAGGAGCCTCAGAATCGCGAGATCCAGAAGGCCGTCTGGTAGAACCGGGTTCCCCTCTGACGTTGGTTATTCACAATGTCGAGTTCTCTCTGTAGATGTGCCAACTGACGCTTCGGGTACAGCTACCTCGAGGGAGGCCACAGAAGTGGATGGCTCTAGTGGGAGTCCCTCACCCCCTATATAAAATCGGAGGTTGGTGGGGCGTCAAACCACAGATAGGCAGTGAAACTTTGGCCTTCTTTAGCGGGTCTATAGGTTCTGCCAATTCCAAATCCATCCTAAGGGCTAGTTTTTTTAAGCCTTTGATTTTCTAAATACAGCTTAAGGGCAACCAAGCAGCTTCTAAGACTTTTAGGTACGAAGAATTGGCAGATGATACAAGAAGTATGGTCATGCTCCCAGCCTAGTCAGAAGATGCAACGATCATGTCTTTACGTGGAATTTGATGTCCACATCGACATTTATCTTTCTTAGTTGACATCGGCTAAAGTAAAAGGCAACCAAGCTTCAAGCAACAAAATCAGTAAGAAATCCCCAATGGGGTACTTAGCTTTGGACATCTTGATTAAGAGGACCGATGCTATGAGGTCTGTGCGTGCAGAGGTCACATTTAAGGCCTCTGGTTTAAGACCCCAAGGGTGACGTCCCACCCAACTACATATAGGAGCAGACGTTCGTGTTGCCTGAGGCAGAGAATCCCATAGTATGAATAATGCAACATGAGAAAAGAAGGACATAGTATCTTACACAAATATTGTAAAACCAGTATTACAGAAACCCTAAAAGCGCTCTGTTTCTTTCAGTGGAACCAACTAGCAAATCTCGATTACTTAACAAAAGATTTCATAGTAACTACCCTCAAGGGCCATTTTAAGCCTAGGCAATTTCCCTTTTTGCGCTTAGAGACTTGCTTTACCCATCTCATTGCCAATAATTTTATAGCACCCTTAATAAAAATAACTGATATCATACCATACATAATTTGAGGGGAGTTATGCATGGGACAAAGCATTTAGGAGCTGCCTCTGTCCATTAGTAGTACGGAGGCAGCAGTCCTACGGTAAATTTTCCGTTTCCCATCCACAGATCCAAGTCGCGCTTGAATATGGACAGGGAGGAAATTAAATTATGTGGATGGGGAGTCTGTTGCACAGCATACATCCACTGTGAGACGCATCTGTCCCTCAAAACCATTTTAAATCAATTTTGCAAGAGAGACTTATATCCCTAACAAAAAAAAAAAAAAAAAAAGAGGAGTACTTTTGATGACATTTTACTTTCTAATGTGCAGTAAATTCATCAATATTGGATCATCACATTCTTCGTATGCCAGACACAGATCACCTCTTAGCAATTTGTAGAATACAGACTACAGTGACAAGGCTTCGAGTCAGTCCATGTAAGACTTGTTGTTTAGGCCTTGTATCCTTTTAGTAAGATACCTCTGTGGGCGCTGCAGTTGTTGCATGTGCCTGGACAGATGCATGCCAATGTGGGCATTATATTCGTTGACTAGTATAATGACGGCTAAGTAAAGGAGAACAATGAATGACATCCCAAGATCTAGACACAATCCTTTTGTTATAAGCTGTGCAATATAGGAGGGCTTTTGAACAACATATATCCATTGTTGTAAAAAAGGTCACTGTCCACGCAAGTTGCTAAATTCCGAACTGGGTCAACTCTCGGGATGTATTGTTAAAGCTTTTGCCTCCTTCAATATTTTCATATCCTCAGCTACAAGGTGCCAAAAAGGAATTAAAACTGGATCATTTAGGCAGTCAGTTGTGTCAGACTGGGATGCAACAAGCATCCATTGTCTTATATGAGTAGATTTAATATGTGAGGAAGGTAGTGGTAATTGCCCCTGAACAATTCCATAAGATCGGACAGAACCACTGTTACCCAAGACAAAAGGGGATCACCACAATGACCACTGGAAAATCATTCTGAATCTTCATAATGACCCTCGATATCAGTGGAAATGTATTTCCATTCAAGAGAATGAGAAAGCATTTATTTTCCAGGCATACTTGCAAGGAATCCTGGAGCAAAATTTGTTAAGCTTTCTATTCTGAGAGGCGGCAAAGAGATTTACTTGAGGTGTTTCCTACAAACTACATAAACTTCTGGAAGACTCCCTCAATTTCCATTTGGAGAATCCATCCTGGTCCTGTTCAGGTTGTCTGCTGCTACACTTTCCTCCAAGAGAATGTAAAAAACAAACAATATAAATTGTGACTTCCCAGGTCAGCATAGCCAAATGCAACAAAGGATAAGACCTGGTGCCCTACTGTTTATGTACCACATGACTGTGGTGGGTGGTGTCTCTACCGCCTGTGATCCCCTGGACCTGTGCAGGTTTAATAAGATTCCATAGCATGGATTACCACCAACATCTCTAACATTTAATGTGTTTCGACCTGTATCATTAATTCCAAAGAATCTGCAAGTAAAATCAGATGTGTCCACTTCCACACATTGAGTGACGAATAGGACAGTGAGGAATTGTAGACCTGTATTCAGAGAAATCTGGTCTTTGCAAAGAATCACTCTTCATGAACCCCAAAGCTGGAATACGAAAGTCCAATAGGTGAGAATGCTGGGTCCACACACATTATTAGAAACCACTGAATTTTTCTTGTGTGTAACCTGGCCAATGAACCTTAATATCCTGACAGTGTCTCTTGCAGAGAGGCTGATGGGAGCACAGCTCCTCATGGTATCCAGCAGAGTTCCTGGAGCAGCAGAGGACAGAAAAAGCAACTTTCCAGATTTTAAGTATTTTTTCTTGCATTTTTCGACCATTTGTGTTATTCGACGACTGTTTCTGTCTATTTTATAGTGGTATTACCTGTTTTTCCTGTTTTTATAAGCTTTAATTGTTGGTTGCACTTCTTAGTTTAAGTTTGCTTAAAAGTTAAACTACAGGCTAATACACTCAAGTGTACTAGCTTTTGATAGCATTTAATCGAAAAGCAAAGCATTTATTGTGTCTTCTGTTCTGTCTGTGAAAAAAACTTGAAAAAAAAAAATATATATATATTCTTGTTCTCCTAACTTTCCTGGCTAGTTTGTTCCAGTGATTAGATTTTGCTGATCCCTGGGCTTTGTCTTGGTTCCTGTACTTCTCCATTTTCTTTGTTTGGTCAGGGGGAAGTTTCTTTACTCACCAGTGGGAATGGGGAGTACTGAGCTGCCTGTTTGTCCTCAGAGGAGTGGTTTAAGACAGTAACTTGTAGTCAGTGGCCATTTAGCGTCATTTTCTGCCTTTTCCAGCCCCCTGCTATAAAGCACGCTTTAGCGCGGAGTTGCCACTAGAGCAGCGCCGGTTTAACAAGGTTAAACTTTTTCTGGCTCCATAAAGTCTGTTCTTCATTTTTTCCCTTAGAACTGCTCTACTAGTAACCTAAACAGTATATCCCTTGACTAAAAAGCGCAGCACTTGTTCCTAAAAGTTTTTTTTTCCCCCCTCAAAAAAAACAAAATAAATAAATAAATAAATAAATAAATAAAAGCTCAGCACTTGTCACTTCTATATTATACAAAGTCCCTCACTTGCGAACCCCCCCCCCAGGAGTACCCACTTCCTTACTAAGTCCTCTCTTATTCAGTCTCATACCCAACTTCTTAATTTTTCTAGCATGTCGAAGGGCCAGATGCTGGCGCCCTCTCCTGCCCAGTTGGTGAATCTGGGAATATTGAGGCAATGTTACAATTGCCTCATGTACACAGACAACCCTCTCCTCCTCCCACATAACACAAATACTTGTGAGAGATGCAGCTATTTAGCCAAACTGGAGGCTGAGCTCTCTCAACTCAGGACTGGCAAGACCAGACAGGAGGAGAAGGCAACTACACACACCACAAAACCAGCCTCAAGGGAGTTTGTCCAATTGGAAATGTGTCCCTTTTTTCCCTTGGACAACAGTTTCTTCCTTTGTTCCAAAGTCTGTTGGAGAATGGCCACCATACAGGTTTGGGTTTCCTTGAGAAGCAGGTTTTAGCTCCGTTTGGTATAGCAGAGTCCCTGCAATTGTATAGATGCTTGTATACTGCATTGGCGTACTGTTCAGCACAGTTGTCTGCATCCTCGGAGGGGGGCAGTGGTGTGAGGCTATCAATAACCTCCCTTAGGAGATTGTAGTCAGCTTTTGAGAAGTGTTTTAGCCTGGTTACGGCTGGGGGGGGGGGGGGTCGGGCAGTTCAGAAACTTTGAACAAGACAGACCGATGGTCTGATCTCACCAGAGAAGAGCTTAATATGGGAGTGTTGCAGCGGTCGCCCATGTTGGCGAGTGCCAAATCCAGAAGGTTAAATCGCCCCTTGTGGGGGATGACACGAGCTGGCCTGGTGAATTACAACTGATGAAGTCAAAGAATCATTGGTTGAGTGCATTAATGCAAGAATAGTTCACCCAGTCTATGGTGTAGTTGAAGTCACCAAGGATCACGGTTTTAGGGGATACCTTGATGCAATCAAGTAGGTCCAGGTAGGAGAAGTGGGTGTTCTGAGTCATGGAGGGGGGTTATAGCTGGCTACAACTTGGATGGGTGTCTTGCCAACTGTCAGTTGCAACTAGAGTAGTTCTAGTGTGTCACGCTGGCAAACTAGTCTGGAAGTGTGCTTGTCTTTAATGAAGATAGAGACTCCATCACCATTAGTTTCTGAACTTCATTTTGGGGTTGGAATGTGTGGAATGAGATAAGGCATATCATTCATGTGATAGAACCTATATAGCTAAGGCTACTGTAGTAGTGACTTTGGAATTTCAAATGGATTGCCACAGAACAACTGACAACTGATTCCACTTTCTCCTCACTTTGCAATTTAACGACACCCACAAAAATGCAACTTTAATAAATTAAGTGGTGGCAACCTTAAAGGAAAACTTCACCTTCTCCTGCAGTTTAACTCAACTCTTTGGTTGCTTTTCTCATTACAATACAATTCCAGTACTGTGTAGGTACCTGAAACCTGTTTGTACTTCATACAACTTTCATCTCCTCATTTTGGTATCAAAGGAAGGGAAAAGACCACACACTATTTTTATTTAAGCTTAAATTCTCACATAAGTTGCATAGGAATTTGTCTATACCTGCATGTAATACCAAAGACACAGAGAAATTTGTACTCAGGAGCTCAGGCCATTGTAAACAAGACAGAGAGGTGTGAAACTGTTTTCCATTGTCTATTGAAGACAGGAAGAGAACGCAATACTGATTCACAGCTGCTTCCAATATAGACATGCCTTTCATAGCAAAGCAGAGCAATTAGATCAATGATTCAAGAAGCAGTTGTTATCTCTTGCCAAAAAGTTACATAAGCAGCACCACAGTATTGAAATGCTAAGCTTTAAACTTTAAAGGTTTGCTGTCTGTACATTTTAAGATAACTTGAATGTAGTGTGATGCCCGTGCACTGGCCTAGCAAATCAAGGAGCCTCAATCCTCACCACTAGCACCAGTGAGGGGCGTGCACATTGGGAAGGATAAGTACACACACAGTAAGGTACAATTTTTAAGACCACAAAAAGATCAGTCTGTGGCTGTTTTTTTCCCTTTCTCTCCTGATCCCCAATAGACTCCCCACTGGCACAGCTACAGGGTTCAGACCTCAGCTGAGTAGTCAAGCCAAAACCTCCAGCACCCTCTGTCCAACCAGTGCTTCGGGTCCCTGCCCAAGTAGCTGACACACACTTTACAATTTGATTTGTATACAAACACTCTTGGGGAAGGCTGGCACAGTTTCACCAGCTATGTCCCCTTTCTGCCCAGACTATAAGGTAGTAATCACTGCCACCAACTACTCTTATCAGCTACTAATAAGGCCCTTCCCAAAGGGCGACCAATTTTACTGTGTAATATTACTGTTATCCAAATAGTAAGTGTGACAGAGCAGCAAGACTATTGAAGAGGCTTGGACAGTATCACCAAATACATGCATGTACTCTCTAAGAGCTTAAATTATCTCTACACAAAACAATAACTAATAAATAAAACACAAGACAACACTCATAAATTCAACACAATGAGAGTTCGGAGATCACAGGAAACTTAATATTGTAGGATAGTCTGACAAATACAGAAAAACAGCTAAAATAATCTGCTTAAATTCCGGTCTAACTTTAAGAGAAATACTAAAGTCGAAGATCCTATTAAAACAAAAAATGTGGCACTAGAAACGATAAGAGCAGGCAGCAATGTTGAAAATTAAGTTACCACTGTTTATTGTAAGCGCTTTCGGCTCGGTCAATTCCAAGCCTTCATCAGACAAAACAGTATCACTAAACCAATCCACATTTATATACTTCAAAGTGATTAAACTTCAATTAATCATTAATTGAACCTTAAAGCAGTCCTTTTACATTGTGTATCAAATATATATAAAAACTTCCATATTAAAATACATTTAATCTCCAACTCAAACTAAAAATAAGATAAAATAACTTCTCCTAATGTAAATAGCATTTGGAAATATGCAAATAAATCAACTAGTATTATAAAATTGTAAACTTTGAATTCATAATTTTATCCTTAAACTATTAGTTCATTGCAAAAGTAATGTGTACATATGCATTTGTATAAAAAATAGCAACGTAACTTTAAACATTAATCTCATTAAATGAATGTGTTTACGTAAAAATATGCTTAAATATCAGCAAACAAAATAAATACTGTGTTATTAGTACTGATCTATTACTTTAAGCGTGTCTCATTATTAAAAATAATTGAATTCGTTTTTCATAAATATATGCAGTTCCCTCTAATAAAATTATTATCAATAAGAAGATAAATAGTTTAACACACACTTAATAGACAGGGCTTCATTTAAGCCTGGAAGCGTGTGAGCGTTCATAACTATCTGCCATCTCAATTCATCCAACTCAAGTTTTAAATGCCAAGGGCCACCTCTGATGTCAATACATCTCTGTTGTAAAATTATAAACTTGAATGAATGAGTAGGATTGTGCATAATGTGTTTGGCTAGGGCGTTGTTAGGATCCCTATTATTTATAGCGCAACAGTGCTCATAAATTCGTTGTTTGAATTTTCTGTCTTTCCAATGTAAAATACATTACACGACTGACATAAAGCTGCATATGTAACGGTTCTAGAATCACAATTAAATCTAGAATTGAGGTAATATTTATGGCAGATAATATTACAAAAATTGCTGACTAAAATATGTTTACATTGTGTACAACAGCCACACTTAAACATACCTTTGATTTTGGAATGGGTTAAACAAATGTCATTCTTTTTTTCAATTATGTTTTTCAAATTAAGTCCTCGTCTAGAAGTTAACTTAGGCTTATCCCCTAAAGGTTTTGAAAGCTGTTCATTACTACCAATCAAAACCCAATTCTTGTACAAAATCTTCTTGATAGAATTAGAATCAAGAGAAGAAGTGTGCATAAAACTTATTTGGTATGGATTCTTTGCTAGGTAAAGTAGAAGAGTTAGGAATATTTGGGTTTGCATCGTTTAAAGATTTATCGACAGATTCAACTTGATACAAGTTGTGACTACTAATGGAATGGTATATATGTTGGTCAAAATTCAGTAGAGGGGCAAAAGAACCACACACCCTTTTATGTTCAACTTCTAACCTAATAGTTGTTATTATTTGAGAAGGATAGCCCCTATTCAAAAACATAGTTTCTAATAAGTTACACTCTTGTTCAAAATCTAAATCATCCGAAATCATTCATGCTGCTCTCACCATTTGACCTTTAACTACAGCACGCTTCTGATGTGGAGGGTGATTACTAGTGTAATGCAAGAAAATGTTAGAATAGGTCGGCTTTCTAAAAATTTTACTCTTAAAGCAGTGCCTTACTTGGTCCTTTTCCAACATGATGTCTAAAAAATTGATAGAATCAACCCCCATTTCATGGGTAAATTCCAAAAATGTAGTAGTCTTAGATATATCGTTAATAAAGCTCGGGATCTCAGCTACATCACCTTCCCATAAACAAAACATATCATCTTGGTACCTTGTGTACCAATAGACGTTACTCTGAAAAAGTTGGTTCTGGTAAAGACAAGAGTGCTCCCAATGGGCCATAAATGTATTGGCAAAACTGCCACCGCAAGGGGAGCCCATGGCTACACCCGACCTTTGCAAATAAAACTTGTTGTTAAAGGTCATATAATTGTTAGTTAGAATGAGATCTAATAGTGTGGTCACTAAATAAATGGTGTTATCTGCTTTTTTTGCTACAAGAAATTCAGAAGTCCATTCTATGCCCAAGTCATACGGAATAACCGTATAGAGATCTTTAACGTCTATTGTTAGAAATGAGCAATTGGGCTTAAACTCTAGTTTGTTGACAATCTGTAAAAAAGCCCACGAATCTTTACAGATTTGTGGTTCTGTTTCTAAGAATGGCTTAAGAATATTATCTACAAATTTTGCACATTCATAGGTGGTTGAACCTCGTCCATCCACAATAATTCTAAAAGGTGGATCCTCCAAAGTTTTGTGGATCTTCGGTGTGCCAAAAATTGCAGGGATAGTTGGAGCTAACATTAAGAGAAAATTATACAAATCTATATCAATAGACGACTCCAAATAAGTCCTCGATGACTTGTTTAATTTTGTTATATGCCCCATTAACTTCGTTAAGGGACACTTGACTATATGCGTCTATGTCAAGTTGTGCATCTATTTTCAAATTGTAAACCAACTGATCCATAAAAACGAGCCCACCACCCTTGTCGGGCTTCATTATTCTAACATTGCAGTTCTTAATTAGTGTTATTAGGTCTAATTCCTCATCAGAAAAATTGATGTTACTTGATTTTTTAAGACCATTGCTTTTTTACTTCCCTTAAGTCAAGCTCACACATTCTTTCGAACATATACAGTTGAGGATGCAAGGGAGGGTTAAAAATACTAGCTACCCTAATATTATTGTTAGTAACAGAAACATTGTTACCCATTAGTAAATTCAAATTTAGTTTACGGACAAACAGTTTTAAGTCAATGATAGTGTCAGCTATATTCATGGTCTTTGTTGGAACAAAGGTTAATCCTTTACATAAAAAATCAGCCATGTCATCATTGACCGATAGAGTAGTGTAATTAAATATCTTAAAGTCACCTTTAGATGAAAAACAAATTTTTAAGTTTGAAGGGACGTCGACATTGCCATTTACTGTCTCTTTATTCCTCGTTGCTGATATGTTTGAATTTTTTGCATTGTCTCTGTATTCCTCGTTGCTGATATGTTTGAATTTTTCTTCCGCTGGTGTTGGAGTGGGTATTGGTTCTGGGCTGAAAACCCTGATCAAATTGATTGAGCCTTTCTGTTATTATTTTGATTAATTAATCTTTCGCTATGGCAAGGTAGCTCACTTTGTGTTTGTTCTTCACCAATGGAAGAAACATTAGTGTTAGTACTATTAGTAC
Organism: Protopterus annectens; assembly: GCF_019279795.1. Classification (NCBI taxonomy): domain Eukaryota; kingdom Metazoa; phylum Chordata; order Ceratodontiformes; family Protopteridae; genus Protopterus; species Protopterus annectens. Next base: position 1,335,835,196 of record NC_056737.1, read on the forward strand.
TGTTGTTATGAAGCCCCAAATTATTGTCAAGCCTATTATTGTCATTGTTACCTCGACTTGTTGGGGGATCCGGATATGCTTGCTTATTACCATAAGCTAGAGTATCCCTTGCTAACTTTTTCTTTTTTGTTTGTAAAAGCTTTTCCATGGCTGTGTCAATACTGCTGTAAATACGGCAGTATTCAAACTTGTACCGATTGAAGTCAGCATGATTTTTGATAACCTGATCTAAAATGTCCAAGTCAATCTTGAAAGAACCAATTTCCGTGGTATAAAAATTAATCAATGCTTTCAAAAAATTAAAAGCCTGGCGATCAAATAACTGAAGTCACTCAATGAAATTGTTCGAAAGAATGTGTGAGCTTGACTTAAGGGAAGTAAAAAACAATGGTTTTAAAAAATCAAGTAACATCAATTTTTCTGATGAGGAATTAGACCCAATAACACTAATTAAGAACTGCAATGTTAGAATAATGAAGCCCGACAAGGGTGGTGGGCTCGTTTTTATGGATCAGTTGGTTTACAATGAGAAAATAGAGGCACAACTTGACAGACGCATATAGTCAAGTGTCCCTTAACGAAGTTAATGGGGCATATAACAAAATTAAACAAGTCATCGAGGACTTATTTTTGGAGTCATCTATTGATATAGATTTGTATCATTTTCTCTTAATGTTAGCTCCAACTATCCCTGCAATTTTGGCACACCGAAGATCCACAAAACTTTGGAGGATCCAACTTTTAGAATTATTGTGGATGGACGAGGTTCAACCACCTATGGATGTGCAAAATTTGTAGATAGTATTCTTAAGCCATTCTTAGAAACAGAACCACAAATCTGTAAAGATTCGTGGGCTTTTTTTTACAGACTGTCAACAAACTAGAGTTTAAGCCCAATTGCTCATTTCTAACAATAGACGTTAAAGATCTCTATACGGTTATTCCGCATGACTTGGGCATAGAATGGACTTTTGAATTCCTTGTAGCAAAAAAAGCAGATAATAACACCATTTATTTAGTGACCACATTATTAGATCTCATTCTAACGAACAATTATATGACCTTTAACAACAAGTTTTATTTGCAAAGGTCGGGTGTAGCCATGGGCTCCCCTTCCGGTGGCAGTTTTGCCAATACAGTTATGGCCCATTGGGAGCACTCTTGTCTTTACCAGAACCAACTTTTTCAGAGTAACGTCTATTGGTACACAAGGTACCAAGATGATAGGTTTTGTTTATGGGAAGGTGATGTAGCTGAGATCCCAAGCTTTATTAACGAGCAGCACGAATGATTTCAGATGATTTAGATTTTGAACAAGAGAGTGTAATTAGAAACTATGTTTTTGAATAGGGGCCATCCTTCTCAAATAATAACAACTATTAGGTTAGAAGTTGGACATAAAAGGGCGTGTGGTTCTTTTGCCCCTCTACTGAATTTTGACCAACATATATACCATTCCATTAGTAGTCACAACTTGTATCAAGTTGAATCGGTCAATAAATCTTTAAACGATGCAAACCCAAATATTCCTAACTCTTCTACTTTACCTAGCAAAGAATCATACCAAATAAGTTTTATACACACTTATTCTCTTAATTCTAATTCTATCAAGAAGATTTTGTACAAGAATTGGGTTTTGATTGGTAGTAATGAACAGCTTTCAAAACCTTTAGGGGATAAGCCCAAGTTAACTTATAGACGAGGACTTAATTTGAAAAACATAATTGAAAAAAAGAATGACATTTGTTTAACCCATTCCAAAATCAAAGATATGTTTAAGTGTGGCTGTTGTACACAACGTAAACATATTTTAGTCAGCAATTTTTGTAATATTAACGGCCATAAATATTACCTCAATTCTTGATTTAATTGTGATTCTAGAGCAGTTACATATGCAGCTTTATGTCAGTCTTGTAATGTATTTTACATTGGAAAGACAGAAAGAAAATTCAAACAATTAATTTATGAGCACTGTTATGCTATAAATAATAGGGATCCTAACAACGCCCTAGCCAAACACATTATGCACAATCCTACACATTCATTCAAGTTTATAATTTTACAACAGAGATGTATTGACATCAGAGGTGGCCCTTGGCATTTAAAACTTGAGTTGGATGAATTGAGATGGCAGATAGTTACGAACGCTCACGCGCTTCCAGGCTTAAATGAAGCCCTGTCTATTAAGTGTGTGTTAAAATTATTATCAGCAAGATAAATAGTTTATTAGAGAGAACTGTATATATTTATGAAAAACGAATTCAATTATTTTTAATAATGAGACACGCTTAAAGTAATAGATCAGTACTAATAACACAGTATTTATTTTGTTTGCTGATATTTAAGCATATTTTTACGTAAACACATTCATTTAATGAGATTAATGTTTAAAAGTTACGTTGCTATTTTTTATACAAATGCATATGTACACATTACTTTTGCAATGAACTAATAATTTAAGGATAAAATTATGAATTCAAAGTTTACAATTTTATAATACTAGTTGATTTATTTGCATATTTCCAAATGCTATTTACATTAGGAAAAGTTATTTTATCTTATTTTTAGTTTGAGTTGGAGATTAAATGTATTTTAATATGGAAGTTTTTATATATATTTGATACACAATGTAAAAGGACTGCTTTAAGGATCAATTAATGATTAATTGAAGTTTAATGACTTTGAAGTATATAAATGTGGATTGGTTTAGTGATACTGTTTTGTCTGATGAAGGCTTGGAATTGACCGAGTCAAAAGTGCTTACAATAAACAGTGGTAACTTAATTTTCAACATTGCTGACCGCTCTTATCGTTTCTAGTGCCACATTTTTTGTTTTAATAGTTTTTTAGTGTTTGAAAGTCTAAGATCCTACTTACAGAGCAAAGCAAGTGCTGGTGAGCTGATGGCAGCGTCAGACAAAATCCAAAATGCTCAATTCTCTCTCTGAGAAAGTCTTAAATTGATAACACAGTACTGCTGAGTCATTTCACATGACATCATTCTTGACACTTTTCCAGTTTCGTTTCCCAGGCTCACAGAACTTAAAATTTTAGCATTCCTTTGATCTTGCAGCTGCCAGGAAATCACAGCAATAAAAGACACTTTACACGTAAAACCTTGATAATTAGCTCTTAAATTAAGACAACAGAAAACATTTGCTGGTCCAGACATCCTGTCTCCGAGCTTGAGCTCAAAACAGTCACAAAATGCTTCACTTATCAGCTTTCTTCCAACAGGGTGCACTGTGGTTACATTCCTGAAGCTCAGAACATACACAGTTTTCTTTACATTTGTCAAACAAGCCTGTGGACCATATTCATATTTACAAGAACACAGAATTTTGTAAATAATTCTATCTAGCTAGGCTGGCAGCCTTCACGTGTAATATCAAAAGATGTCTGTGACATTTAGTGGAAAGTCAGAAAATATTTTTCTTGCAATCGTTGTGAAGTATATACACATTTACCAAAGTGTTGGGGATGGGCTGTCAATTCATCTTTGATTACAAAACAAAAAGATACTTTGAACAAAGGCCTGCAATGCAGCAGCTGTTCTGGTTGCAGTTGTACAATTCCTTAGTATACTATAAAACAAGCCCCGAGACACACAAATGAGGGCCATTCAAGAAATAAAAGAAGCAGTCCCGTTTCAGACAGCATACAAGATAACGGCAACTGACACTAATCCTATCACAGGTCAATGGAATGGGAATACACCACTGCTTCCTTAGGTCTAGCATGACTCATATAAAGCAGACTTGATACAGATCATGGGAAAGAGAAAGGCTTGAAGAAAAATAAGATCACATTGATAAGTCAAGCCGCACTGACAGACACTTTGCAGAAAATATCTTAAAATTCTATACGAAGCAGTCAGAGTGATTATGTTGTTGTCTTTCGGCTTTTCCCGGTTAGGGGACGCCACAGCGGAACTCCGGTCCGCTAATGATTGGCAGTAGATTTTCACGGTGCCGAGTTGCCAGCTCGACGCCCAACCTTCAACAAAGGCACGCCCATTCACTCATGTCTTTCTGAACGCCACTCAATCTGTGGGGAGGACATGCAGACTCCACACAGAAGGCACTCCCTGCACACTAGCTGAGAATCGAACAGGAGAACCTCTTGCTGTGAGGCAACAATGCTACTGCTGCACCACAGCGGATATTCCGCCTCACAGTGATTATGAGATGTTAAAATAACTCAGAAGAGAGACTGAAAAAATATATTTTCTTTTTATTTCTAAGGCAGAATTTTCCTTTAAGTTGGATGTTACTTTACATTGGAGAGAGCAGGTTGTATCATGGTGCATTGGTGGCAGGTAGTCAAACATTACAGATAAATTCTGCTTAGCAGAAGAATCCAATGGAAGAAATACAGCATTTGTCTATAATACTTAGTCATAGGTTATTACTAGACCAATGGCCAAGGCCAATACAAGAATAGCCACATACTCCAAACCATTTGTTCCCCAAATATCATGGATGTCTATGGAGGTACACGTTACTAGGTAGGTAACTAAGGATTTGTGGGTGGGTGTTATCAGGATAATAATTTTCTTACTGATGGCCTCTGTCCCTAAGGGACATAAGACTGGGGATACATTTACGATTTCCCATCCAACTGTCAAGGTTTTGCTTAAACAGGGTCAGGGATGAACTCTGTTTTACATGGATGAGGAGCCTATACCATATTATGGGGATCCCCTGGGACATGTCCGTCTCCATCGCATTCTGTTTATGTCACAAGTGAAGTTCAGATCCCTGGGATTTAGTATTTGCGTTTCTGGTGCCATTTGCTCTGCTCATGTGCAACAGATCCATCACGGCCAGATCTGAGGAAGCTCTGTAAACCAGGCAAAAGATCCCCATCAGCAGCCTGCAGGGCACAAAATAGAGACACAAAACATTTAGGTGATCAGTGTAGGACAGGGTATTCATGCCCTGAATTCCCCTTGTGAGAAACCTTTGTGGGTGTTCCAGCTGTTGCAAGTGTCTGGTTAGGTACATGTTAAAAGGGAGCACTGTACTCAATGGCAGGTCTGACAAGGGCTGAGTAGAGTAGTACTATAAACTTTCTTGGAACTGGATTCCATATCCTTACCTAAAAGCTTGGCGACACAATGCCCTTCTTACTATCGTAGCAATGCGTTAGTCAAAGGGCAGATTGTTGACCCATTCCTAAGGGATCTAGGAACACAAGTCGAAAGCATTTAGGGGAGGTTTTATCAATGCAGTAATTAGCCTAGGTTAACAGTTTCCCCAAGGGCATTGGCACCAGTCATTTGTCTGTATTAAACCCTCCTGCAAGACGATGTCTTGGGAAGAATCTATAATAGCACCTAATTTACAGTCATCTTCAAACCTGGTGAGCCAGATGCCTTGAATGTTTGGCATATACTTCTCAGAAGTCAAGGCTAATAGTAGGCTCAACAAGGAGCCTTGGGGTACACCAATGGTCCGATGGTGGAGGTGGTCTCACCAATCATGACTTCTTGGGTCCCATCTGTGAGCCAGCTGGCAATCTAGTGAGTTATGTAGGGATTTATGCCTAGCTCAGAGAGCTGGTCAACAATGCTGGACTGGGGTACTGTATCCAATACCTTGACCAGGTCAAGATATGTAGTATGCACCGTTTTAACATTGTCTATTGCCTTGGTAACCTTCTCAAGCAATTCTACCAGATTTAGTAGGCATGGCCTTCCCTTAAAACCAAAATGTGATGGATCCAGTATCTGTATGTTGCCGATATCCTTACCTTCTTAATTCATTCCATGGCTTTGCATATTAGGCTTGTTAGACTGATGGCTCTGTAGTTCCCAGGGTTGGTTGATTGTCCACCCCTGTGGAGGTGAAGGACTGTTTTAGTCCTCCATTTCCTTGGAACACAGCTTGTTTCAAGGCTGTAATTAAAGAGTGCCTCAAATGGTCCTGACATCATGTGTTTTAAGACAGCTCAGGAGGCAACTGGGGATGTGGCTGGGATCCACAGGTTTTGTTTTTTTTTGGCTTTAGCAAGTGCTACCAGACCTGGTCCCTGCCGATAGTTGGGGGAAAAATGATGGAGGGGATTTCACCTGGTGGAGCTGTGGGGGGATCTTGCTATGTCACCCTGCTCTGTGAAGGTGGCACCGTTCACCACCAGTTCAGCATACTACTGTGCATTACCTTAAAGTTTCTGGACACAGCTGAAGAAGGTCTTGTCATAGCCTCGCAGGCTGAGGGCAATCCATGCCCTGTAACTGGCCTTGCTGAATTTGATTAGACCTCAATTTCTTGTTTAGTTGTACAAGACAGCATTTTTCTTAAACATAGTTGCTCTTCCTGATTTTGGCCATGAGTTTTCTTTTTACTCTATACCCTGTTCAGGCGAGGGTTCCCCCAGTGAGGTTTGTTTTGAGTTTATATCTGGTAGCTACTGCAGCCTCAAGGCAGCCATTCACATTTGTAGAAGGACTCTGAATAATTATGTATATATAGCTCTGATCTCAGGGTTTACTTAAGTCACTTAATAGAATGCAGGTTTGCCTTAGAATAGTTTATAATGGTTTAGTTGGGTTTTCCGGGTTGATTTTTACTTCAAAAAGGAAACCACTTTGTGATCCGACTTCTCAACTGATGATGTGACATGGGAGTGCAACACTCTCTCCATGTTGGTGAGTAACAGAGCCAGTATGTTTGATCCTCTGGTTGGAGTGTGCAATATTAACTGTTGCAGGGCATTTGTGTTAAGTCCAGGAAACATTGCTCCGGTGAGTTTGAGGCAATGCAAGTTTCCCAGCCTATAGAGGGGTAGTTAAGTCACCCACAAATAAGGTGTTTGGGTGGATGGTTAGTGCCTCTAGTAGGTTTACGTAAGAGTTGTTAGACTCAAAAGTGCATAGATGGTGACCTGTAGCTAGCCATGATATGATGAGGGACTTTGCGAGGGGGTGATGAAAAGTTCTAAGCCCGAGCAAAAGGGAATGATATGGAGCCATGAAACTTGCAAAGTTATTCAAAATATTCATCCCGAAGTTCAACACACTTGGCACATCATGTCTGAAGTTTCTGTAACACTGCCCAGAAAAAGTGGAAGGCACTGCAGCCTTGCACTGCTGGAATACTTTCTACAGCTTTAAACCAAGTCTCGGTCAGGAAACAGATAACTACATTTTCCAGAGTGAGGAGAGTTTGAAGGTTGTGGAGCTTTTTTTTGGTTTAGACTCCTAGTACTGAGCAACATGGTTGCTTGCCTACAGGTTATTTAGTTTACATTAGAAAACGCTACCAAATCCAACTTTTTTTTTTTAAGCACGCAGTTTAATTTCTAAAAAGATCAGTGAAACAAAGAATAATTCTAATAAGTTAGGGGTCATAGGTAGGGGAAACCTACTAAAAATCAAGAATGAAAACTGCAAATGTAGTAATGGACCAATCTAGACAAGTGACAGGCAGTCCTCAAACACACACCCACACAAAATTTGTCAATGCAGTTTCAATCATAAGCCAGACTGCAGTAAACCTTAGGGAGTTTAATTAAAAGCATCTGTGGGACTGGGAGTCTGAGACCCTTGCACTACAGCAAGATGGATATGCAGAAGAATATGGACTGATAATACTGGGATAAGCAAAGCAACAAACAAAAAAGAAAATCCAACATAAAGCTAGCAGACATCCCCCCAATATATCAGCCTTCAACAACTGAACCCACCAGAGCACCTGGACTGAGAAGTGGAGAGACTGCATAGAATGGACAGAGTTGGGGAGATGCAAGAAGGCCTGAGCTTATGAATTCAAAGAGCAGAGAAATCAGAACACGCCAACTACTTCATTTTATTTATGCACCCATCCACACAGTTTTTACTGAGGTAGTGCAAGGATTGCAACAGAACAAATTCAGACCCAGCCCTAGAGAAATGGGGACAAAAAGCAAGAAGAGAATACCAGTCAAACTAGTTATTTTTTTCAGGCACCTTTGTTGAATTATCACTTGTGACACAGGCAAATTTACATTCATATAAAAACAATCACACTTCTTTCGGCTGCTCCCTTTTAGGGGTCGTCACAGCGGATCAACTGTTTCCATTTCTTCCTGTCCTCTGCATCGTGCTCTGTCACACCAACCACCTGCATGTCCTCTCTCACCACATCCATAAACCTTAACTTAGGCCTTCCTCTTTTCCCGTTACCTGGCAGTTTCATCCTTATAAACTTTTCCCCCAATATACTCTGCATCCCTCCTCAGCACATGTCCAAACCAATGTAATCTTGCCTCTCTGGCTTGGTCTCCAAACCTTCCAACCTGGGCTGACCCTCTAATAGACTTATTCCCAATACTGTCCATCCTCGTCACACCCAGTGCAAATCTTGACATCTTCACCTCTGCTACATCAAGTTCGGACTCCTGCCTTTTTGTCAATGCCACTGTCTTCAACCCATATAACATAGCTGGCCTCACTACCCTCTTGCAGATTTTCCTTTTCACTCTTACTGGTACTAGTCTGTCACAAATCACTCCTGACACTTCTCCACCCACTCTATCCTGCCTGTACTCTCTTCTTCACCTCTCTTCCACACTCTCCATTACTCTGAACTGTTGATACAAAGTACTTAAACTCATCCTACTTCGCCACCTCTACTCCCTCCATCCTCACCATTCCTCTATCCTCCCTCTCATTCACACATATATTCTGTCTTAGTCATGCTGACCTTCATTCCTTTTCTCTCTAGAGCATATCTCCACCTCTCCAGGGTCTCCTCCACCTGTTCCCTACTCTCACTACAGATCACAATGTCATCTGCAAACATCATAGTCCACGGGGACTCCTGTCGGATCTGGTCTGCCAACTTGTCCATCACCATTGCAAATAAGAAAGGGCTTAGAGCCGATCCTTGATGTAATCCCACCTCCACCTTAAATGCATCAGTCACTCCCACCGCAGACCTCACCGCTGACACACTTCCTCATACATATCCTGTACCACTCTTGCATACTTCTCTGACACTCCCAACTTCCTCATATAGTACCACAACTCCACTCTAGGCACCCTGTCATATGCTTTCTCTAAGTCCACAAAGACACAATGCAACTCCTCCTGACCTTCTCTGTACTTCTCCATCAACACTCTCAGAGCAAACACTGCATCTGTAGTGCTCTTTCCTGGCATGAACCCATACTGCTGATCACTAATCATCATCTCCCTGCTTAACCTAGCTTCCACTACTCTTTCCCATAACTTCATGCTGTGACTGATCAGTTTAATCCCTCTGTAGTTACTACAGCTCTGCACATCACCCTTATTCTTAAAAAAATTGGTACCAAAACACTTTCTCCATTCCTCAGGCATCCTCTCACTTTCCAAGGTTTCATTAAACAATCTAGTTGAAAACTCCACTGCCATTTCACCTAAACACTTCCATGCTTCCACAGCTATGTCATCTGGACCAACAGCCTTTCCATTCTTCATCCTATTCATAGCTATCCTTACTTCCTCCTTGCTAATCCACTGCACTTCATGAATCACTATCTGCACATCATCCAACCTTCTCTCCCTCTTATTCTCTTCATTCACCAGCCCCTCAAAGTACTCTTTCCATCTGCTCAACACACTCTCCTTGCTTGTGAGTACATTTCCCTCATTAATCACCCTTACCTGCTGCACATCTTTACTACCTCGGTCCCTCTGTCTAGCCAATCGGTACAGGTCCTTTTCTCCCTCCTCAGTGTCCAACCTTTCATACAACTCTTCATACGCCTTATCCTTAAGCCTTTGTCACCTCTCTCTTTGCCATGCACCTCATCTCCTTATACTCTGGTCTATTTTCGTCATCTCTCTGACAATCCCACTTCTTCTTCGCCAACCTCTTTCTCTGTATACTCTCCTGTACTTCTTCATTCCACCACCAGGTCTCCTTGTCCTCCTCCCTCTTTCCAGATGTCACACCAAGCATCTTTCTAGCCATCTCTCTTACTAGCTCTGCTGTAGTTATCCAACTATTCAGTAACTCTTCACTGCCACCTAGTGCCTGTCTTAACTCTTCCCTGAACTCCACCTCACAATTACCCTTTTTCAATTTCCACCATCTGATCCTTGTTGCTGCCCTCACTCATCCTCCTCTTCTTGATCACCAATGTCATCCTACAAACCATCCTATGCTGCCCAACTACACTTTCCCCTGCAACCACTTTGCACAGTCTCCAATCTCCTTCAGACTGGCCCTTCTACACAAGATATAATCCTCCTGTGTGCATCTTCCTCCACTCTTGTATGTCACCCTATGCTCCTCCCTCTTGTTAAAATATGTATTCACCACAGCCATGTCCATCCTTTTCGCAAAATCCACTACCATCTGACCTTCTGCATTCCTTTGCTTAGCACCATACCTACCCATCACTTCCTCATTCCCTCTGTTCCCTTCACCAACATGCCCATTGAAATCTGCTCCAGTCACCAGTCTCTCACTCATGGGTACAGTCATCACCACTTCATCCAACTCCCTCCAGAATTTTTCTCTCCTCCATCGCACACCCAACTTAAAAAAATAAAAGCAATCACACTATAATTAACAAAACAAACATTTTTCTTTACATATATTGCTATATATCATACAACCTAAGCAATGTTACATACATTAAATTCCTGCCTTTTTTTAAACAAGAAACATCCTTATTAAACCATCATTTACTACATAGGTAATCATTTATACAAATGAAAAACCACACAGATACAATCCTAGTTGCAAGCAGCTTACATCACAAACCATACTGACACTCCCAGTTGTAAACATTATACATCATTTATAATCTACTCAATTTTTTTTTTCAAACATTAAATAGCTCATTTAAGTCCTGCCACCTTCTAAAACCTCATTCCTCCCTTGTATGTATTGCTCCCACAAATCATTCTTCCTATGTAGTTTGCTCCTACCCTTTTCTAAAGATCTCATTTCCAGTTGTTTTGTCTCAGTTTCCATTTCCCCTACTTCTAGTATAGTTGGTTTTGACTCCATTTTCTAGTAATTGGTTTTTGGCAGTCACCATCATTAGACATAGCAAAGCCTTACCATGCCTAGGCAATTTTGACTGTATCACAGCTCAGAAAAATCATCTCCCTTGTCAGACCAATCTGTCCACCCAGCAGCTCCAACAGTGCATCCATCCCACAGGGAATACTTATCTGCCAATTCACCTCACTCCCAGAAAATGTTACCAATTACCTCTTTCTTCCCCGTCACACCTTCAACATTTGCTGTCTGCCTGGAGTCTACATGGGGTATAGAAATATCTATGCAAACACTTTCAGACAAAAATCCTAAATATTCTAAAATGTGTTGCTTATTTGGGAGACATACATATATCCTCCCATTATTTCTTTGTGAATTGCTTATCCAATCTCTCTTCCCAATCCTTTCTAACCTGCTCAGATTCTTAGTTGTCGTGCAATATTTTATATGCTCTACTTATTCTTTTTTAAATGGCAACTTCTGTTCTAGATTCTACTAAAAACTCTACCAGTGCTCGTCTTTCGTTTAGGACACCCCCTCCCCCCATTTCTTTCCTCTGCCTATACTCCGATACAGTCCCTGATAGGGAAGGCAATCAAATAAATTCTTGGCATCTTCTCATTCCATCATCTTCCCCTCTCTAGATATTTGCTCCCAATACATACCTTGGTTCATTTGCCAGTTTTCTCCAATAACTTCCAGCCCCCTCTTGCCTAGTGTCTATATCCCGAATTGCAGTCATCCCTATTGACAGAATCTCCTTTCTCCAATCCAGTGTTGGCTTACTTCTTAGAATACTCTCTGCTACCTTGTGGATATAACATTCTGTATGACTACTGTTATTCAAAGGCTTGCATCCAAAATCCCAGTCTCTCCTAGTTCCTTGAGCTTCACCATTTCATCATCATCCCTTTCCACTTGGAAATATATTTTTCTGCTTGTACTATCTATAGGAGAACTGTGTAGCTCTGAAATACCCCTTCAGAGTGGGTAAACCCAATCCGCCCGGCATTCTACTGGAAGAATGAGCTTATCCCACTTGACTCTTGCCATCTTTCCCTCCTAGATAAAGTCCTTCAGCTCTTTACTAATTGCTATCCACAACTTCTCTGGATGATAAAAATATGCCTGACCTGTGTACAACACTAAAGGGATAAACATTTTAACTGCTTATTTTAACTGCTTGTATCTTACTATCCATATAACAAAGCTTCAATATTCTTATTTTTTGTATTATCTTTGTTTAGTCTCTTCCCACATATCCTTAGCTGCCACACTAGAATAATTTTAATCCAACTCCTAAATTCTTAATTTCATCATGCCCCCATAAATATGGATATTCCTGAACCAATTCATGTGTGGGTACATAATTTACCTCTACTGCCTTTTTTTACCTTCATTAAAATTTTGTTTCCTGAAAAGATCTGAAACTGTCACAAAATGTTCCACAACACTGCAATGTCTCTTTCTGGTTTTGTCAGGTATAAAATAATATCTGCAAATAAAGCCAACTTTCCTTGACTACCATACCAATTACATCTTTGAATTTCTGAGTCCCTTATTTTCTTTGCCAATGGTTCTAAATATAATGCCAATAATAAACGGGAAAGAAGCCCCCCCCCGGTTCCTCTGCTCAAGCAAATATGATCAGAGGACCACACCCACTTTAATTTTCCCTCCGACCCCTCACATATCATCCTAAATCAACCTTATTAATTTTTTCAAGAAATGCAAATGCTTCTGCCCTGCTCATGAGGTCCCAGCTTACTCTGTCAAAAGCTTTCTTTGCATAAAGACTCACCAACAACAATATTTTCTTACATTCTGCTTCCCTCTGGATCATTTATGTTCTATTAATGTCGCCAAATATTTGCTTCCCCTCCACAAAACACTGCTCACATCCATTAGTTTTGGCATTACTTTTGGCATTCTTTTAGCCATTGTACACATGAACACTTTATAATCACAGTTTAGTATTGAAATGGACCTGTATGAAGCTGGCTCTGATGGATCTTTACCCTCTTTAGGTATTACAGCTACCACTGCTTTCTTCCAGGACATTAGCACTTCTCCTCTTAAAACTGTTGAGCAAAACCTTCAAGACCTTTATCATTTTTTTTCCCTCCTAGCTTCCAAACTTCTACAGGAATACCATTTCCAAACACCACAGTTCAACCAATTAGGGAGTAAAAAATGGCAGAATAAAGCAAAGGTTATATACAATATTGCAGTGTATATATATATACAGAGAAAACAGGCAACATCTATATAGACTAGGAATAAAACTTCCTAATAGATCAGCAAAAGGCTATAAAAGGGAGGATACCTGGGGTGAGCGCAGATGAACATGACGGGGAGGGGCAAACAAATCTTTGTTAACTTGAAAGAAAGGTTCCAGTTATGCCACAAAAGGATTTTCCATGAAGAACTTGGGAGGAATGAATATGTGAATACAACTCCCTGCAAACTTGGTAATACATATGGCTACTCACACCAGGCTCTCTTTTTCACATAATCAGTCTAGGGATTCTTGCATACATACAGAAATGTACATCAAAGCTATTCAAGAAAATAAACAGGAGAAAAAGAAAGCTATCGGATGCCTCAGGAAACAAGCAGTCAAAATCCAGTAATAAAGACAAAACTGAGTCAAATAAGGCACATCTGGAATGAAACAGAGGGAAGTCAGAAGAAAGGAATATTGCCAGAGAAATTAAATACAAACCAGGAGTAAAGATAAATATCTATAGGGCGTCTACAATGGCAAGAAATATAAAGCATACAAGGAAAGAATAAAAGCTACTCCAGACCTAAGAGTGATTACCAGCATTCAAGGAGGACAGATCATCTTCCATACCCCAAAGAGAAAGAATAAAGTGAACATGAACACAGTGAAGTTATAAAACACACAACAGTATAAAGATGCATTTACTAGCAACTGTTAACCACGATGGTCCGATTGGGAACAAGGTCCCTTTTCAGAGGGGCCAAGAGAGACGAGGGACATCTGGTATTTGCAGGGAGAAAAAGCAATGGCGTGGAGAGGGAAAACAGCTGGAAAGGATGGATGCCTCAATGAGTGTTTTTAAAGTAACTGGTGATGAGGGGGGGGGGGCAGTAGATGAACTGTCCAGAATAAACATGGTGGGTCTAAACTAGTGCTAATTCACAAGGGGAAAAATGGCACACAAAGGTACCCATTAATAAAAACAAAAACAAAACAAAACACACAGGAGGAAGACGTTAGACAAACAACTAGAAAATAATTCAAAAATGTATACAGGAAGGGCAGGTAACTCAGAGGAAATATTCTCAATACTTTCCCATCAGTTACTTTCAATGCAACAAAAAGACACAGTGGCCTAAGAGATGAGAGAAGCACCAGATAGGAAGTGGCAGGAGGGAAATAAGCACACAAAATCTCTACCGATTCCCAAACTACTGTCTTTTATTAGAAATGGAAGACAGAAGGACCCCAACCATCAATACTATATTAAAATCAACCACTGTTGAAGAGAACAGGACAAACACGGTAAGGTACAAGAGAAAGAATTGAAAAAGAAAAAAGGAAAAGGCGGGGCTAGTGAAGGATTAGACTACAATGCATACTTAATCTAAAACCAAGAACGTATCCTGGTAGTGACCAAAGAGAGGAATGGAAAGGACTGTGGTACCAGACAGGACACTGGAAAAAAAAAATGACTGAAAGGGAGGGTTAGTGAAAAAAAGATGAGAGGACACAAGGGGAAATGGGTGGAAATGGAGAGGAAAAGGAAGAAGAATAACACCGAGGAGATGGGAAAAGACAGAGAGAGGAATGGAAGATATTCAGGAAAAGCGAAGACAGACAGACATCAGAAGACAAGGAACATTAGGTGTTGTGTAGGGTGGTCTCAGGAAACCAGGGTATTTACAATTAGGTGGAACACTAAATGGATACTGACTGATGACACAGAAGTAGGAGGCAGAAGTAAAGAAAATGAAGAACATATGTGGAAGACATTTCCAGAACAGGTGGATATTATGACTGCTGAAATTAAGACATGCGCTGAGATTGGGGGGGGGGGGGTAAGAAAACAAATCCTATTGATAAGCATAGAGTTAAAAACTACAACATCAAAAACTGGATAACGAGTGGAAAAAGGAAAGAATGGTACCCATAGATTACCATGCAAACATAACTAAAAAGAAATGAACTTGAGAGAGGAAGGGATAAGAGATCTATGTCAGACTATGTTTTCAGAAACTCAAAATTCATGCGGACGAGACCTTATGATAGCGTTTTCGAAACAGCGATCATAAAACACACAAAAATGTACTTTTTTTTACGTTTGGGAGTCCCCGCCACACCCCCTGCAAATTATATAAACCAACTCCAAGATCAAACTACAGTGAAGAAAATTTCACATTCCTCATTGTACCATAAACTTCATTCAAAAGATTTTAGTTTTCAAAAACTCAATCATGTGGTCTTGACCATATGAATTTTGAGTTTCTGAAAACTCAATCAACTGATAGGGGATCCTGGAGACGACACTACTGCAAGGACTACAAGCAGGCAGATAACAGGAAATTGGCTAGGCTTTAAATGGCCCGCAAGGGTAGCTAGCCTAGTATTTACCTATACACATATAAAAAAAAAAAAAGAGAGACAGAGAGGCAGCAAAGTAGAATGAAAAGTTGAGGATCAAGGAAGGAGACAAAGGGGAAAAATGCAACAGTAAGAGGAGGGAAGCAATAGAATACTACAAAACCATTGCCCCCAGGAGTACAGACAGCAGTCACTGAGGTGTAACCTAGTTCACAAAACCATCTATTTACCATTGGAAGTTAACTGGTTTCAAAAAACACACCTCACCACCCACATGGGATACTTACTCTGAATAAAATTAACACTCACGCTGCTTAATAACAAACATACTGCAACTGGTCAAATGACACTGTTCAGAGGGGACATGGGGTCCAAAATGGTGGGCCCACCCCTCATTTATATTTATCTTAGAATCACAAAAGGTCTTAAAAACTTCAGACAGCCGCGTCTCACTTTTGTCAGATATTCCATATAGTCCTGGTTTTCCATCATGCTATTCTCTGAATTTTTACCTGGGATATGACCAGTGCCAAGTTTCATTTCATATCACGGATGTCAGTTTTCAGCATCCAGCTCATATCAAGAGGGCTCACGCAGAACAGCCTCGCTCTCGCTTCTTGAAGCTATCCATAAATTCAGCAGGTCTTCATGCCATTTCTACCTGCACAGTTACAGCAAGGGCAAGAAATAAAGCTCTCAGAATCCCTTCTAGTTCCACATTTCTATTCAATGGAGTTGTATGGACACGGTGCATGAAGAAAAATTCCTCTTTTGGAGTGGGGGGGGGGGGTAGGCATTACAGCTTCAAAATATACCAACTTTCAAGCCAAAAGATGCTTACTGTCAGTATCACACCAGTTTTCAATATTCTTTCATTATCAAATACCTCTGACATCTTTCAAGTTTGACATTTTCACAGTAATTACAGTGCCTCACTTACAATATACACTATGCACTATTTTACTACTTACGATTGATTTTCTTAACCAAATGTCCACTACATTTTAAAATGGGCACTACAAGCTGAAACAAAATCTTAGAAGCGGAACCTTAAAACCGGCACCACCAGGTGCAGTAATCTGGCTTTCTACTACAGTCTAGGATGCCTTCCAGCAGTCTTCCGTGCAGCCAGACAGCTTAGATCCTACAAAATAAAGTAAAGTAAAGTAGTTTTATTTACAGATAATTTGGTTCTCTGGACAAAAAAAATGCAGGAAGCATTCTCGGAGTGACAAATGTGTGAACATACGTCCAGAGGGACAGAAGCAGATGCCGGTTTGATTCAGGCTGTCTTTTTCAACTGTTTTTCTGGTTAGTGGTTTCAGTACTGGTGGTTTTCAGGTCATACTCAATCTATTCCTCATAAAAGAGAGTGACCAAAAAATGCCTCTCAAATGAAAAACATGTTAAGTTAATTTAGACTGCTTGTTAAAAACTAGCCCGAGTACTTTATGTTAGACCTACTTAAATACTTTAGAACTTAGCATGCCATGCATGGTCACCTTAGGGGATGTAACTTTCCCAATCTACATTTGCACCTCTCCCTCCCCACAACACCCTACATCTCCCTACTCCATTTTCCAGTTTATTATTAAGCTAATGTGCAAATAATGGACATATTTAGCCAATACGACTTCCCATACCAAACAGTGGAAACGAGGGGTTAGCTTATTAAGACTAAATTCTCCAAGCAAATCTCACATTATACAAATACAAATTTTGAATTCTAGCAGCTCTTTATGCCGATACAAGTATCTTTAGGACAGGATCCCTACCCAATCTTACTTGGTGGATGGCCTACAAAAACTTCATGTAGATCACCTCTGCCCAAATGAAGACACACAACCGGAGACACTGTCCAGCGCTTACAGTGTCTAGCAAAGGGGTACTTATGAGAACCACGTTTTGGATGCAGAAAGGTCATCCAAGCATGCCCTTCATAGACAAACTGCTGAAGTGGCCACTGCCCTGGGGGAATGAACTTCAGGCAACCTTGACAAATCCTTTCCGTACCCCAGGCAAAAAAATAAAATGCAATTGGACAATTTTTCCCAGTCTCAGATGCAAGGAAAACAGGGTACCCTTTCTAAAATCTTTATCTATTCACATTTTTATCAGTTGCCTCTAAAAATCCATACCATACAGCAGCACCTCTGTCAGCAAAGTCTCTACAGGAAGCTGAAACACTAATTGAAGGTTCTACTCAGTATCAGCCTTTGGCCTAAAAGTTAGATTGGTCTTCAAGTAAACTCTTTCCCTACCATAAACCAGTCATGGAGAGTTGACACATGCCTTCAACCTGCAAGTCCGCCTGACCAAAATTACAGCTACCAAGATGAGAGATTTTATCATTTCAAATCTGCAGAAGATGCAGACTATACTTAGGCGCAATTAAGTCTTGCATAAATATTTTTGTGATTTTTGGTTCTACATTCTGCTTTATGCAAATTTTCACATAATTTCCAAAATAACTAATACCTCTACACGATCTTTTATTTTTCTTATCACAGGCTCCTTAAGCTTGGCAACAATCAATTCTACTTTCTGCTGCCTAAGTTGTTATACTCAAAAGCTTTTTGCACTCTGGAGTTAAAAATATTGCTCAACGGCAACTTTCTAAACTCTCACATTTTACCCAAATACGTCCTTATACTCCATTTAGCACTCTGCAGTTGCTCTTCTTGCTGTCTGACACTTGCCTTATTTTGCAATACTTTAACCCTTCCCAACCCATTTAAATAATCCCCATTTCTTCTTTCCCATATGTCCTTCATTCTTACTTCAACCATGTTTTAAAATTGTTTCATCCCACTCACTTGCTATTCCTACTGAAGC
The DNA here is from genome assembly GCF_019279795.1 of Protopterus annectens. Taxonomy (NCBI): domain Eukaryota; kingdom Metazoa; phylum Chordata; order Ceratodontiformes; family Protopteridae; genus Protopterus; species Protopterus annectens. The sequence goes on from NC_056737.1 coordinate 1,335,853,604, forward strand.
AATTTTTATGTGCTCTACTAACACGGTTTCCAATACCCATTCCTTAAATTCCTCCCTTTTTTAAACAGGCAAGCAGGACGCTACCAGTATCTCAGTTTTACTTAATGACCCTGTACTTTTACCTTAGTTTTGACTGGTGCATATTCTGAAACAGTTACTGGATATGTGTAAAATGTTTCAATTAAATACACATGCTGCTGTGAAATAAACTGCTAGTTTGGTCCAGTTATTGCACCTTGAGGAGTATGCAAAATCTGAGATAGGATGCCGAATGCACATCTTCCATACCAAATATTTTCATACATTTCTTCAGAAAATACTGTTTTTTTCTCTTTCTTGTAGGTCCCCTGACAAATCCTCATCATTGTAACGCACATTCTAGTTCCCACCCATAAATAATACTCTGTTGAAAGCTTATTTCGTTCCAAATTCTCTTAAGCTTCATATCATATCCTGCCAAACCCATTACTACCACAAATTTACCAATATTGTAATTTTACCCCCTTCAAATCACTACTGGACCCTCTCTAATAAACCAGTACTATAACTTTTTTCTTTATCCCCAATACTGTGCCACATGTCCACCACAAAATCCATTATTTGTCAACTCACAAGCACATTTCTACCCAAATGCATCTCCTCTATCATTAACAGTCGCACTCCGCACATCTTAAATATAATTAAATACTCTAGTTTTTGTCTATACCTCTAAGAGAATAAGGGCAGAGTTGTCATTACGACAAAAAGCTCTTACGTCCAACCATTATAAACAATTCTTTTGAATGTATATTCCCGAATTTCAGCTTACATGAACAGACTGTTTTGGCAGGCTGATTCCCTTACACAGTTGCTTCTCATCTCTATTTAAACCTGTGTTACATTTTCAAGACTTTTTGCTTCAAATAAAATACTCAGACACCCAATAGATTTTCAGAACCATCTCCCATCTACATTTGACTTACAAACACACAGAACTACATACACTTTCAAAAAAAAAAAAATGAAGTTTACTCATCCAGAAAGGAAGGAGCAGTTGCCAGAAATTAAAAGACTGCACCAGCAGGCGTTATTCTAAAATTAAGGTTACCCTTGCTAAAGTGCACGCTAAATTCTATGTTCTCACTTGAACTGACTGCTCCGCAGTCTTCTCAACCTCCAAGATGGGAAGAACAGCATGCATGCTTCCTGTAGACATTAACTTTTAGTATTAAGAAAAACTGCACTAGTTACCTTTAAATAAAAGGAATTGTGTTAAAATTAAATGCATTATTCACTTCCTGCAGTTCTAACGCTTGCCAATGCACCTTCAAATGCCAATTATACTGTACCTTCTACATTTCATTCAGCACATAATATTCAGACCTTGCATAATTAATTGCCTGTACCTGCAGACTACACACGAAGTAAAACAGTTGTCAACTCTACAGTTGCATAAAATAATCTTTGCAAATTTCACTCACACTATTCAGATCTCTCAGGATTTACTTGCATTTGTTTACCGGGAAAAGTCCGACTGGGATCACATGCCCATTTTTTTTCAGCAGAGACAATGAGAGAAAAAAACCAAACAACAAACATTAGTAAGATACAAAGAGAGAAGTATTTGCACACAGTTACAAAATTCAAAATATTTTTACAAGTTTAGAAAGCAGGTAACTCTGGTCAAAGAAAATGTTTTGATAAGTTTGGAAACGGATACCAATTATAGGTAGGTACTAGGCTATCTGCCCGAGGGCATTTATAAGCCTAGCCAGAGTGTGTCGGCTTTCGCCACCCCATGGATTAATTAACTGATCCTCTGTCAAGCAGAGACAATGAAGTGATCCCAGGGGTGTATTTTCTGTTACCCATCCACTCGTCAAGGTTTCTCTGGAGTGTTAGTGAGGGGCTCTGCCTGATGTAATTTGGAATTTTGTTCCAAAGCATGGGGAGTCTCTGACAGGAATCTATCCCTCCAGCATGTTCCATTTATTGCTGTGGCGAGGTTTAGTTCACTAGATCGCGTGGCTTGCAGTGACTTTGATTTATTTAGGTGGAGCATGTCCATCAATTCTGAGTTGGACATAGCTTTGTAAGTCAGGCAGAGATCACCTCTGAGTAAGCGATATGCCACCGAATACAGCTGGAGGTTTTCAGTCAGGCTGCATAGGACATATGTTTGAGACCAGTAATCCTCTTGGTGAGGTACTTTTGTGGTCTTTCCAGCTGTTGAAAGTGTCTTCTGAGGTACATCTCAAATGGGGCATTGTACTCTATGATGGGTCTAATGAGTAGAAGGGCACTATTAACCTCTTTATTTCTAGATGCGAACCCTTTAGTAATTAGATGGGCCACATATAAGGATTTCCCCAACTACTTTGGCAATATGATTGTCAAAGGAGAGATTACCATCTACCTGGGTCCCCAGATCTCTTATTACCTCTTCCGTATTAAGGGGGCTGCCACCTACGTAGTAATTCATGGGTGTTTCCCAAACGGGATGACTATGCATTTTTTGGCATTTAGCTTGAGGCCAAGACTTTGACACTAGATGTCAGTCTCAGTAAGGCCCTTTTGGAGGATGTCAGTGTCAGCTGGAGTCTCAATTATGGCTCCCAGTTTGCAGTTATCGGCGAACTTGGTTAGCCATAGTCCTCCTGTGTTTGCCTGTACTTCTGAGAAGTATATGCTGAACAGTAGGGGTCCCAGGACCGAGGCTTGCGGGAAACCACTTGTGACTGGTTTAGAGTCGGACCTGGAGATTGCTATTCTTACCGTGAGAGTTCTGTCTGTAAGCCAGTTGGCAACCCACCTCGTGACGTAGGGGTTTATGTTCAGGCTGGTGAGTGTTTCTGTAATACCCGAGTGGGGAATGGTGTCGAAAGCCTTGGCAGGGTCAAGGTAGGCTGTATGAACCATCTTTCCCTCGGCTATGGCCTTGGTGACTTGTCTCGAAGAAGTCGACCATGTTTAGTAGGCATGACCTGCCCTTAAAGCCGAACTGGGTCGGGTCAAGTGTATGGAGGTTCCCATTGTCTTTGTTAATGAGTTCCATGATGATGCACTCCATAGCATTGCAGACCAGGCTAGTCAGGCTTATGAGGCAATACTTACCAGGGTCAATTGTGGCCCCTCCTTTGTGGAGAGGAATAACCGTTGCTGTGTGCCATTCTATGGGCACATAGCTTGTGGAGAAGCTGAGGTTGAACAGCGTGTTTAGGTGTGGGGTTAGTTCGTTCAAGATGCAGCCTGGGACACAATCTGGTCCCATTGACGCGGTGTTTTTGGCTTTTGAAAGGGCTGTTTTCACCTGTGCGTCTTGGAACACTACACTTTTCCAGTAATGTTGTGGCCCCTTTTGGAGGGGAGAGGGGGGTGAAGTCTGCACTGAATCTGTCGGGATGTTGGCAATATCAGTAGGTTCAGTATATTTTGTGCTATTGTGCACTAGTTCAGTGCACATCTGTGAGTTGCCACTTAGATTCTTAACATAGCTAAAGAAGGCTTTGTGGTTATCTTTTGAATCCTTGGCTATTTTTCTTTCGAATTTGGCCTTGGATGCCTTCATGAGGGACCTCAGTTTCTTACGGATACTGATCAGGGAATGTCTTTCCTTCTTGGGATTTGCTTTTTTTCTGAACTAGTTTCCCCCTCCTATTGTATAGCCTGTTTACTGCAGGGGTCCACTAAATGGTTTCCTTCTCTTAAGAGGAGTGAGCCCTGGTTTTGTTAGCACGATCCATGCATCCTTGTAGGTGCTCATAGAGAGCATTTGTAAAGGTTTCTGCATCTTGGGCAGCGTTATCCTTTAGCGTGGGGGTTGTGAAACTTACCACCTCTGTCTTAAGTAAGGTGAAGTTTGCTTTAGAAAAGTTTTTTTTTACTGTGGTTTCCTTAGTTGGGGGTGGTGGTGGGGTGTGGGCATCCAGAGTGATTAGTTTATGGTCTGATCTAGCCAATGACGGGTTGACCTCCGGTGTGGAACACCTGTCGCCCATGTTGGTGATGACCAGGTCCAATATGTTTTCACCTCTGGTAGGGAGTTTACCAGCGTTTACCAAGGCATTTGAGCTGATGAATTCCAGGAAGCGCTGGACCTGGGAATTTGTATTCTAGTAGTTTTCCCAGTGAATGGTAGGGTAATTGAAATCGCCCAATATCAGGGTGTTTGGTAGGACCTTCATGTTCTCCAGTGTCTCCAGAAAGGTGGAGTGGTGGTCCTGGGTCATGGAGGGTGATCTGTAGCAGGCCACAATTTGTATTTCAGATTTGCCCGATGTTAGTTGCACATGGATGATCTTGGAGGTATCATGCTGCGCCACTAACCTGGAGGTGTAGGTATCCCTGATGAATATTGATACACCCCCTCCTTCTGTGTTTCGGTCCGTGTTCTGTGGCCGAAACGTGTGGTACGAGTTGTAGCCAGCTAGTGCTGGGGTGCTCTCTAGCCTTGAACCAGGTTTCAGTTACTGCACAGATGTCTACGTTCTCCATACGGAGGAGTGCTTTGAGCGCGTGCAATTTGAGATTTAAACTCCTGGCGTTGAGTGGCATAACCCTCAGTTTTTTGTTAATTGTGCTGTTTACGGAGGAGGGTTTGACTTTTGAGCCTTGTCTAAAAAGGCACTATGGGGGCAGCAAGAGCCTTGGCCAGTATTCGAAAGCCTAGGGGTGACAGGTGTAAGCAGTCTCTAGCAAAGCAACGCGGCTTGTCGAGCATGTCCGTCCCAGGCTGACGGACACTGGATCCCCTTTGAAAAACACCAAAAGCTTAGCCAACTGTTGAAATTGATCATTTTTTTCTTTATACTGGAGGTATCATTCTTGGTGAGGGCAGGATGCTACTCAGGGTCAGGGTCATACCAGCCTGGGCTACATGATCAGAGAGCTCTTCCATGTCTCTTTTCATGTAGTCCAGGGAGGTACGTCTCAGGTCATTCACACCAACATGAATGACTGAGTCATATTTGTACTTGTTCTGGAGTGACCAGAGTGCTTGTGTTATGTGTCGGATTCTGGCTCCCAACAGGCAGCTAACAGTAACCTTCTGCTTGTCCAGCCTAGTGAGTGGGACGTCAGTGTGCCTGACTATAGTGTCACCTATTACTAGTGTGTTAGGTATGTTATTTCGCCTTAAGGGCTGTGATTGTGCGGCACACTAATTTTGTGTTTTTTGTGTTGTCATTGTGACGGGAAGTGCAGGTTGTTTGGATGTCTGCTTTGGAGGGCTCTGATGCTTCTGCAGGTTTTTATTTAGAGCCTCCAAGTATGATTTTGTGTAATTATGTGCATTTTTTGCCAGTGCTGTTTTAGTAGGTCTGTGTGCAGCTGGAGTTGTGGTGCAAGTGTTAACCTTCTCCTCTCGACGTCTGTTCCAGTCTTGGGTGGAGACAGCTTAGCTTCCAGTTTGGCTGTATAATTGCATCTCTCGCATACGTTAGTGTTTTGTGGTAGGAGAGGGTTGCCTGTGTACATGAGGCAGTTGCAACATTGCCTCAGGATACCCAGATTCACCAGCTGGACCTGAAGTTGCCCTTTGGTCATGCCTGAATAGTAGGGTGAGCTGCTTGGTTGGTGAGGGGTGAATGAAGAGCCTTGCCCTGCTGGGCAATCAGTGTTGGAGTATATTAGTGCTTGCTATTAGGTTTGAGCAAGTGCTGGGCTGTAAGATGCTTTTTGAGCGCTTAGGTTGAGAGTTAGACTAGTTTCAAGGGAAAAACCTGAAGAGGAGACTTAGTGGTGTCATGTCTTGTCTGCCAAGAGTAAATGTGATAGAGTGATGTTGGGAGAGTTCAAGCCAGTTAAAGGCATTTAGGCTATTAAGTAGTGAAAGTGGGCTGGGAGGCCACATGCAAAGCTCCGGTTTAAGTTTGGTAGAAGAGTGGAGACATGCAATTACTGCTGAGGTATACAAGAGGGTAAGGAGGGGAAGGGAGGCGTCTGCTATCTTCTTACTGCATCATTTACAATGTGTTGCTTTGCTCTCTATACAGAATCCAGCTAGGTGTGTGTGTGTGTGTGTGTGTGTGTGTGTTTTTTTTTGTTTTTTTAAATTGCAGAATCTAAGCAAAGCTCAAACAAATTTTTAGACAATATCACAGACCAGACACATAGATTTTTGCGTTGCCTGAGGACAGAACATTGGGATTGGCAGTATTCTCATTTATATTTTTTGGGAGGTTTCAAAGCAGTTTAGATTTTTTTTTCACCCAGTTTTACAAGAAGATGAATGCATCTTGTGTGATGGTTTCTAAGGTGGATAAAATGTGGTGACTGAGCACACTAGAGTTGCCTGCATACTGAATGACTGTGGAAGGTTTGAATTATTTGTGCAGGTCATTTAAGAAAAATGTTGAGTATAGTTCTTATTAAGGAGCCTTGTTGGGAGACTTGTGACATGATGGAAGGTGGAGTGGGAGTTGATCCAGTTTACTAACTGAATGCGATTAAACTAGCTTGTGAAAAACTTAATAGTGAAAGGCTCAAGGCCACTAAGATGGAATCTGTGTAAGAGAAGTTGACGTGAAACTGTATCAGAGGCTTGAGCTAGACAATAAGGCCTAAATTTCTGCTTTGATTAACAGTACCAAGGAAATGTTGTAGGTATGTTTCAGTGCTGTGGTGGGGTCAAAAACCATGCCGGGTGGGACAGTGTAGCTGGTTTCCAAGTAGAAAGGTTAGTTGCTGAAAAATGTATTTTTTGGTTACTTTTGAGAGTGGTTGGAGGATAGCTTTGGGGCAGTTCAGTGGACATGCCACCTTTCGGAAGAGGAACTATGTAGGAATCTTTCCATAGGGTAGGGATACAGTTTTCTATTATGGCTCTATTAATAAGAATGCATACTGGATTACATACTATTGGCAGCCATGCTGAGATATTCTGCTTTCAGGTGCCAATGCAGTGGGTTTGTTTTCAAATATGTTTTTTTGATAACATTGGTTTAGACTGTTTTTAAACAAGAGCTGAGGTAGGGACAGAGTTGGGCATAGATTAATATTTCTAGGGGGGGTGAGGATGGTACAAGATATGACAAATTTAACTACTTCATATATGTCTTTGTTATGTTCAGATACCTTCTAAATAGCACGAAACATGACCCATCACGGCCTCTGCAATTACTATTTAACTGTAGCCTCCAAACAGGCTTCGTGCATGACGGCGCAGTGGTAGTATTGTCACCTCACAGCAAAAGGTTCTCCAGTTCGATTCTCAGCTCGGGTGTCTTCTGTACAGAGTCTGCATGTCCACCCTGTGTAGGTGCTCAGGTTTCCTCCCATGTCACAAAGACATGCATCTGGAGCGTTTCTCTCCAGGCCTCTGGTGAAAACTGGCTTTGTTCCAAGTCGGACTTTCCCAGTAAACAAATGTTCAATGAATAAATAATAAATAAATGAATGGAGAAAGGCAACAGTCATCCCTCTGCACAAAGATAGATCATCTACAGACCCACAAGTCTCAGGCTAGGCTTATAAATGCCCTCGGGCAGATAGCCTAGTATCTACCTATGAACCTATAAAGCCATGGAAAGAATCATGGAGATGATCAATAAAGATATAGTAAGCCTCCAGAAAGGACCTAGGAAGTTAGAATTGGGGAGTCCACCTCTACAAAGAGGCCAGTCACAAATGGAGTCCCTCAAGGATTAGCCCTTGGACCGCTCCTTTTTGGCATTTTACTTCTCAGAAGTCAATGCCAAGGTCAGTGGTCTCTGGCTGACAATCTGCAGATGATGGCAAATTAGGAGCCATCGCTGAATCTCACACTGACAAAGTGTTCTCCAGGAGGGGCTCACACAAACAGCTGGTGTCAGAGCCATGGACTAAACCTAAATGCCAAGAAATGCACAATCATACCCTTTGGAAGTCATCCATCCGTGGTAACAATCATTTTGACAACACACTCCTTACAGCTGATCCAGTAGTCCGGGACATAGGGACACACAGACAATCTAGCCTTTGACAACTGTCTCTCTACAGTGGTGAGGAAATCATTCTATGTTGTGCAACTTATAAACAAAGGTATGGCATCCAAGTCCAAGGAAGTCATTGTTCCACTGTACTCAGCATTCAGACCTATCATTGAGTACAATGACTCCTTTGGTATGTACCTAACCAGGAACATACAACAACTGGAACGTCCACAGAGGTTCCTCACTAAAAGAAAAACAGGACGCAAGTAAAACGTCCTATGCAGACCACCTCAAGGCCCTATCCCTGTATTCTATCTACTACAGGCTTTTGAGAGGAGATCTATGCCCGGCATACAGGGCACTGTCAGACCCCACTTTGATGGACCTCCTGCATATCCATAAAACAGCAGCACCAGAATTACCCTTTCTAAAGGCTTAAACCTTGCCTGCGATATAACTACGACCTGCTGGAGAGATAGGCATGTATCCCAGAAACTACCGTATCTATGAACAGGCTCCCATTCCATGTGAAGCAGAGTTCCTCCCCAATTCAAGTGCAACTTGGACAACTGGATGGGAAACCAGAAATTCATCCCTGGTTTGGCACTTGTGTTTCTAATAAACACAGGTAACCTGCAAATGGTTCATCTCTCAGGCCAATGCTTACACTTATCAAGGGCATCAGAACTGGTCATAGATTAGGGATGCATAGCTAGACTTCAAAAGGCCCTTGTGGTTGTTAGTCTAACACCTATGAACCTGTAAGAAGTGGTTTCAAAAGGAATGGGCCTTTTGTAAAATGCGTTTGAAATATTTAGGGTTGCTACATAAGGACGAATTTGACTCGGGAGTGAACATTTCAGACAGCTGCTATTTGTACCTTGACATCAAGAGTAACTTGTACTCAACTGAAAAGTCAGACAAGTCCAATACAGATGAAAGTGAAGCAGAAAAGGCATCTAGTACATCGTCACTGGCCCATACAGAAAACCTTCTCCACGTACTCTTATAAGTTTTCCAAATGGAAGACTTCTGCAAAGCAGATGAAATATGAACCACTCAGAATGGTAAACCGGAATCTCTGGAAATGGAAAAAATATGCCGTTAGTTTGAGGGATGTGACATTCAGATGAGGCTTGGCAAATGGGCGAGAGGAGATCTGGTTTACATTTCAGGACCCATGGTGATCATGGATGATAAGGCCACAGGTAAGGGAACCAAACTTGTCAAGGTTACAGGAGTGCAAGAAGAATCACAGTGGCCCTGCATCGAGGTTTTCTGTAGGAACTTTGTTATTAGTAGAAGGAGGAGGAAAAAAGGTATACAGGTGGCCAAGAATGGAAAGGAGCATATGTCAGTTACTGTTCCCCGCTGAAGGACAAGAGCAAAGTAGCTGCTGCACTCTGAATTAGTGGAAGATGCAAAAAGGTTGCAGCAAGCCTGGCCTCAGTGGATAATGCTCGTGTGACAATTCAGGAGACATGAAAATGCATCCCCCTCAACTTGTCTACTAGAATATCAATTCTCATAGCAATGCACATACCTTGGTGAAAGACTCTGCCCACTGTCAGTCTCATGGCTTTTGCTTGATAGAAATCTTGTTCCAAACAAACACCTGCTTCCAAAAAAAAAGTAGCCACCTCACAGTGTAAACCTTGGTTCTAGATGAGTGGCACTATTAAAGTGACACCCAGACCCAATATAGGATAAAGGGGTTGTGGATGAATGGGAATATCAGTGATGGACAACACAATAGTTGGATTCCACAGTCTTTCTAGTATCCAGAATTGGAGGCCTCCTAAGGGAGTGCAGTACTCAGTTTGCTACTGATCTCTAGAATCTAGTGGTATGCAAAATATAATTCAATACACCTCTCTGGACTTTGTTAATCAGATGGACCACAGAGCTCTCCAATGACAAATTCCTTTTTAATAGGTTGCAGCAATCTCAATCAAATCCACACAAGGTCCTTTAGTCCAATAAATGATCCTTGGGGGACAACCGTTTTGTGAGGGATAGGGTTCATATCAAGATCTCAGCAAGCCTTCTGGAAGACCACATCATTGAGGGAACACTCAAAGAGAACCACCCAGGAAGTAGACTGGCAACCTCAGAAAGCCTCAAAAAAATACCTCCTCATCCAGAGATGAGGTGTCAGTGGTACTTGTCTCAATAATGCTATTAACTCACCAAATGCGGTGTCTTCAAGGGAGTTCTAGGGGACCCTTCACATTTATCAAAGTCAATATCCTCAGCGAGGACTCTAGGAGAAAGTCCTGGTGCCTCCTTTTGCAGTTACCCTTTCTGTGCACTTCCAAGTGGGGATGGAGCTGAAACGTCAAGACGTGTTTCTAGTCCACTAAGGAAGAGAAACATCAGTTATCAGAAACAGGCTGTCCTTGGGAAGGATGCCAAGTGTTGACAGCCAAATGTATTGGTTCCCTCCAGACTTACCAAGATCTCCAAAATGCCCCCCCTCCCATGTAGATCAATTGGGAAAAAATCTTCTTGAACTCCTTGAAAGTAAACGTCAGAGCCAACAGCACCACTAGGACATTCACTAATCTTCTGATTCTTTTACTTTAGTTTTTGCTTCAGAACACACCCCACAGCAGATGATCCAACCAGATGTGAACACATTATAGCAAACACCCGTCAACAGTTGACAGCGTCAACCTCTCATCCTCAAAAGATTTCCAAGTCTAATGGACTAGAAGAAATACTGACAAAGACAAAAGATCTGTTGACACCAGAGAAACAACTGGTGGCAACCTTGAAACCAAGAGTGCAAGATCCAAGTCTGGAACAAGGGAAGGAGTAAAAGTAAGTACAATAGGAGGACCAGCCCTATCAGTCCTCAAAGTAGAAGGAGAAAAGAGAAGGGATGGCTCCCTTATCTATATAAAAGTCTTCACAAATTTTCATATAGGTTCATAGGTGAATACAAGGTTAACTGTTCTGAAGGGCCGTTTTAAGCCTAGCTATTAACCGCTAGATGGATGCAAAGTACAAGGTGTGATTCTAGGAGGTGAAAACCCCATTGTGGCAAGCCAACCCCCTGGACCTCACTGTCCACTCCCAATCTACATCATCTTGAAGATGTGAAGGATGTAACGAAAGCTGCAGGAGGTCTGGAAATAATCTAGAAAGCTCCCTTTCTGAAAGCAGTACGCCAGTAGAAGAAAATCTGGATAGTGATCCAAAATAGTCTCAGAGTAGTTGGAAGAGGATCCAGCAAGAGAGTGAAAGTCCATAGGATTTAGCTATCTTGAGAGGTAGGGCGAGATTGTGGACTCAAGATCTTTTCCTTTTCTCTTTTTCTACCCTTTTCTTTAGACTTCTTTATTTTGGATTTGAAAAAGATTTCTCTGCATCTGCATCTTTTAAACAGACTGGTCACAGCTGCCATGGAGGATCTGTCAGTCTCCTACCTTACAAAGGAAAAGACATCAATGAATTTTCTTCCTGTCAAGAGCAGCCAGCTGGCATAAAAACCACCACGTTACAAGATTCGTCAAAATGCTCAGGACCCAGGCAAATGACACAGTGGGAGTAGGGGTCCTGCCCACACTTGAGGGACTTTTTAAAGTCTGAAGACTTATTTATTAGGGTAACCTCAACGGACAACGTCCACAACAAAGTGAAAGTAGTAATCTTGGGTAGGCCTTGATAAGAAGAGAGAGAAATACAGAAGTAAAAAAATCATCAAAAATTATAGAAAACATAGAAAAAGTGAAATAAAATACTAAATGCAAAGAAAAATTGAATATACTACTGTAAACAACAAGTATTTAACCAACAAAAAAACTCTCAAGAGGGGAGCCAGAGAATCACATTTTACCAGTATGAGTGGCAAACAAGATCCAAAGAGTTGTCAAATCACAGAATTAGGGGCGTCTGGGGAGTGCTGGAGAAACTCAAAGTGTTGCTGTCTTGGATTCTCCTTGAGGCGTACAACTCCGTAGTCAAAACAAGACCGAAAGGAGCAACACAAAAAACTCAGATTTTCTGTGTGTGCTCTATCCTCTAACTGTACTTTTATATATATATATATATATATATATATATATATATATATATATATATATATATATATATATATATAAACAGCTCTTCTTGAGAAGCCTCACATCCAGTCTGTCTTTTCTTAATTTCACCCTAATTTCTGCAGTTTTATCAGTTAATCTGAATAGCTCATTGCAATTTATGCTTTTTCCAAGCTTTTACTCGACTTTATATACTCCTTCAGGAGTCTCACCTACCTTCACACCTCCAAGTGCATACAATTTATTTTTCCTCCAAATTACTGGAAGCCCTCTCCCCACACCAAAGCTGACACATGAAGAGCTTTGTACTGAACAGATTAAAGATTCTCCTAGCCAGAATTTTTCCATCTTTTCTGGATGAATTTCTCTTTCAAAATTGTTCTTTGCTAACATCCAGCTTTTAATGGCCTTTTTCTCCCCTCACAGTTTCTGTTTTCACACTGGGAGAGCTCTTATCAACCTGTTCATTAGTGTGCAGCCATCTTGGAAGTCCCTTGGATGCAAGGCCTTAAAACTGCAACAACCACACAAAAATATAATATTCATAAACAAAAAGCAAACAGTCTAAAGACTAAGCCAGCACAGGAATAGAAAAATTATATTTTATTAATACAGAAGTCTGTAAATCAGACATACGGAAATTAGGCAAAAGGGGGTTGGAAGTTACTGAAAGAAATAAACACAGGAAGCAAGGTACTAACAGCAAATATCCCAAAGGAAGAGAGGAACAGGTTTGCTTGCATGTTGTATTCAAAGAGATTTAAAAAATTCCCTACAGAACACCCAACAGACGTTTTGAGGGAATAAAGGACAGCAACTAAGAAAATGACACTCTACCCGAGACACAGGATCTGAACTGCCTAGACATAGTAAAGCCTTCCAAAATGTAATGCTATTGTCAACATAAAAAAACAAAAATGAAACTCAACTAGATTAACAGAACACAGACATCAAAATCTATTCCAACTTTAATAGACGTTTGAATATTGTCGAGAAAGAAAAGTACTGGGAATGAAATATTTAGAAACAATCATCTTTCGGCTTTTCCCTTTAGGGGTCGCCACAGCAGATCATCTCTTTCCATTTCTTCCTATCTTCTGCATCTTGCTCTGTCACACCAACCACCTGCATGTCCTCTCTCACCACGTCCACAAACCTTATCTTAGGCCTTCCTCTTTTCCTCTTAACTGGCAGCTCAACCCTTACCATCTTTTTCCCCAATATACCCATCATCCCTCCTCAGCACATGTCCAAACCAACGCAATCTCGTCTCTCTTGCTTTGTCTCCAAACTGTCCAACATGAGCTGACCCTCTAATATACTGATTCCTAATCCTATCCATCCTAGTCACACAGAGTGCAAATCTTAACATCTTTAACTCTGCCACATCCAGCTCGGACTCCTGCCTTTTTGTCAATGCCACTGTCTCCAACCCATATAACATAGCTGGTCTCACTACCCTCTTGTAGACCTTCCCTTTCACTCTTACTAGTACCAGTCTGTCACAAATCACTCCCGACACTCTTCTCCACCCATTCCACCCTGTCTGTACTCTCTTCTTCACCTCTCTTCCACATTCACCATTACTCTGAACTGTTGATCCCAAGTACTTAAACTCGTCCACCTTTACCAACTCTACTCCCTGCATCCTCACCATTCCTCTACCCTCCCTCATTTACACCAAAATATTTAGAAACAGTGAAGAAGTCAATTTCACAGAAATTAATGGAATTTTTTTTTAAGAACAATACACACACAACAATGCTCAGGAGGAGGGGTGAGGTAAGAGAAGGCAGGAATTGAGCGATTTTTGCAATGTTGAACTGAATGAAAATTATTGAAAGACTGTATTTCCACTCTATGACAATAACCATGGAAACGATTATGATTTGTTTTCTATTCAATGAACGTGAACCCACATCAGAATTTAAAAATGTTAAACTTAATAAAAATGCAACAAAAAGGTAAATACATTTAGTGGCAGGAAGAAACTGGAAAAGGGAGGACAAAGATATTTTATATATATTACACACACACACACACACACACACACACACACACATATACTGGGAATGGATACGTGCAAATGTAGCACAGAAAAGTTAATCTGCCAAAAGCAAGCACGTGGCATGCAGAATCATAAAGTTTAAAGACCACGTACTAATTTAAGTCTAAATGTTTCTCCTTCAATATTCTGAGACTGTAGGCTCTCCAGTTGCATTTGTGATTAACTGTACCTTAAAATGCTAATGACACTAAAAAGTTAGACAATTTCCTTTTGAGGGCAGACTGCAATTGTTAAAAATCACTCTCCTTCCAAAAATGTTATATATTGTTCTGGCTCTAGACACCCATCCTGGGAATAATTATATTAAACTCATAAATAAAAATATTAAACTTCCCATGGTACCCCCCCCAAAAAAATAGAACTGCTTATACGCACCATATTAGATCTTGGAATGGTGGTGGTTTAAGATTTCCCGACTTGGAAACCTATATTAAAGCATCATTACTTAAATGCACATTAAAGTGAATTGATCCAAATTACAGCTCAAACTGGAAAGATCTCCATATAGCTATAATACAGAATGAAAACCCACTGTCATGTAAAATTCCCTCCAAACAACCCTCCAATAAGTTCTGGTTTCTTCTTCTTAGTCACACTGTTTAATATAATATGACAAAACCCACAAAACTAAGTACATAAATAGCATTACTGACAACTTTAAAACAATACCCTAATGTAGATATCAAATCCTGGTTTGACCTAATAATCCCTTTATAAAAAAAAAAAAAAAAAAAATTCACAAAATAATTTTCCGGATGAGCTTCATATTAACATCTTAAATGAATGGGAAACTAAAATCTTTACAACATCAGCAAATTATTACTGCAAAGTTAAACTGCTTATTCTCAAGACTTATGCAGAATTATTCAGAACTCTTCATATTTAGATCAGGCTACCTTAACCACAATCATATCCGGATTATTATTTAAAGACCAACAGCTTGACAACTTAGTACCCAAATTATACAGCATTTTATTAAATTAAAAATTACAGGTCCATTTTAACAACCATGCAAATTAACACGACTAAAAGCCTACCACATAGAATTTTAAGTCTTCCTGTCTGGGAGAGACTATCTTCAGTAAATTCTTGGGGACAGTACTGGAGTGTATTTACTTGGAAGTTTTTTTACACAGAACATTTAACTCCTGGGAAAAATTGCTAAATAAATAAATAAAATAATTTGCTGGTGATGTCGTACATCATGTAATGCAGATTGGTTCTATATGTTCTATGATTGCTCTAAACTAAGGAATTTTTGGAGATATTCATGATTTTCTTTCTGCTTTACTTTCAGATAATGTCACTAACTAAAACTTTAATGCTGATGAAACCTTTTCTTTGAATAAATCAAATTCTTATTATGGACAATATTAATAAATTAAAATAAAAACGAATGCAAGTCCTACTTTTACCAAGAGACTGTGAGTAGTTCCCTTAAACACAAAGGTCCAAAAAAAAAAAAAAAAACCCCACAAAATCTTCTCTTTGTGATATGCCTATTGATTCTTCTGCTGTGCACACTACTGGACCACCCTTCCTCCCATTTATTGCAACAAATATATACATTTTTCCCTCTACACAAGTGGGCCTCAAACACAGACACCACCAACTACTGCCCCATTGCTATACTACCACCCATCTCCAAGACCCTGGAAAAATGTATTCACTCTCAACTTCTTCACCATCTGACTCACAACCCCATCCTCCCCACGCAACACGGATTTAAGCCAGGACACAGTACCACCACTGCCCTCATACCTTTCATAGACAATGTCAACCAAGTCTGTGATGCTGGTAAAATCGTATCTTCACTATTTCTTGATCTTTCTAAAGCTTTCGATACTATAACCCACTCCCTCCTAAAAAACTCTTAACATAAGTACCTCACTTCAAAATTCTAAACAGCTTCACTAAATTAGCTCACTAACACGCAACAATCAACTAAACGGCAGAACTCTTACTCCCCTTTCTTAAACACCACCACTGGTGCTCCTCAAGGCTCCATTTTAAGCCCACTTCTGTTTAGCATATTTATCAATAACATCCACACCGCATTCACTCAAGGCTCAATTATCCAGTACTCAGATGACTCCACTCTAATCTACACTGCAAACTCCTCCTCAGAACTACACAAGCTCACACAAAAACACCCTCGCTGAAATTTGGATGTCTAATAATCATCTTGCCCAGAGCCCCAACAAAACCGAACTAGTAATCTTTGCCCCCAAAAGTCCATACCCCTACAAAAACAGAACTTAACCATTCAATCCCTAAATGGTACCACCATTGACATTGTACCTAGCACAAACCTCCTAGGTGTCATCATAGACGAAAAGCTCACATTCGACCTGCACATCCAGTCCATTGTCTAAAAGACGCATCAAAAGCTTGGCACACTCTACTGACACAAACATCTTAGTGCATCAAACCAACTTTCCCTTGCTTCTTCTTTTCTATTACCCTCTCCTTTATATGGTGCCCCCCTCCTCACCAACACTCAGTCATCTCTAAATTCCAAACTAGACTCATGCCACAATAAAAGTTCCTAAATTTGTAATTAATGCCTCCTACTCATCCCACCACTGCTTCTCATTACGCAACCTAAAATGGCTTCAACTCCCGAACTCTCTCACTTTTATCCAACTAACTACAGCGCACAAACTCCTTTGTAATCCATCCATGTGCCCTGCTCTATCTTCTGTACTTAATTTATACCATCCTAACAAACCACACAGATCCAATAACCAACTGCTCGTAAATGTAGAAAAACCCAAACTTTTAGCTGGCCAAATGCTTTACTCCTTTACCATCATAAAACTTTGGAACTTCCTCCCCCCAATACTTAGATCCACCTGCTTAGTAAACCTCTTTAAGACATCTCTGAAACATCTCCTCTCCTCATCTTGGCTGTGCGCATGTGTTAACACCACACCTCATATAACCTAACTTCAACCATGACAACTACTCTCCCCCTCCACACTACTACTCTGGCATCCTCCTTTCACATCCCCCTGTCATTTTATTTACTCCGTCTCTCCACCTTGTCCACTTCCCTCCAATATTAACCCTCCTTGTCCTATGATTGACCCCTCCTATCTACTTCCTTCTCTTCCTAACCCTTACAGACCTACCATGGAACCAGGCGAGACATTCAGTACTCTCACAGCCTACCTTAATATCATACCACCACTTATACCTGTAACAACATCCACCAACTTTGCTGATTCCTGCAACAGGACTCAGTCTATCGCTCAGCTATTACACCTCCTAAATGTGTGAAAGGTTTAAGTACCTAGCCTCTAATTAATTTCTATATCTGCTTTGCACCCACTGCATGAAGTGTCCTACTTAGACTTTGGATTACTTATGTACTCTTTTTCACCAACTGTATAAGCTGTCAATATGTACTGAATGTCTTTATTAATGTAACTTCTCTATTGTATGTGAAATGTCTTACATGTGGAGCTTTACACACACACACACACACACACACACACACACACACACACACACACACACACACACACAAGGAAGTCAGAACTAAAGAACTTGGAATACAGCCAAGGAGTTTTATTAACAACCCATGGACAAACGTTTCAAACCTAATTGAGACTTTCCGAACTGATTATTAACCCTGTTTAATCATTTGTTTGTTTCACTGAAAGTTTTTTTCTTAAAACATTTGTAATATTCAACCATTTTTCTGGCCCATGTAAACAGCTCATTTAGTTTCATTGTTGTTAAAGGTTGTCTGTTCAGTATAATCAAATGTATTAGTGTTTATTTTCTTATGTTATCTAATAAACAATGCACACCACGTTGTTTGCACAGGAGATGAATTATCAGGCCTAGCACCTTGATCATGCATGAGGACACTGATAACGCTTGGCAACTGTGATAGCACAAAAACATTAATAAAATATTTGTGACATTTACTGTTTACGGATATATCACATCAATATTTGATAATGTAGACCCAAAAAATATATGTCTACAGCTTTCACCTTGAAAGTACCAGATGTAGTGCCTTTTAAAGTGTACAAAGTATGGAACTGCAGAGGACACCTACATGTTACATGCTACTAGCTGGACTTAATTTGAAATTAACTCAGAATGCTTACACACACAGAATAATGAAGCAGCAAACAAGGTAAGCATCCAACTGCACATTTTCTTTACTCTAAAGCATTCTACAAGATCTGTGATGGCACCAGAAGCTACATAATTAAGTCAGCACACTGCACATGACATTGGGGATATTTCACATAACTGGAGTATGGCATGCCTCACCAAAGGAAGGTGTGACTGACATGGCAAAAACAAAGGTTTTATACAGCATTCCACTTCAGCCTGTTATTGCATCATCTTTAATGAAGAATGAACACACAAATCTTTTATTCCTACAAAATACTTTAGATCCTCAAAACTCTCAGTGGTCATCTTTTTATAATTCTAATTCTTGCCATCTTTAATACTCTTCTACACTGCTGACAAAAAATGGTCACAGGTAAGTGAACTTCCATCTATTTCTTTCAGTTGGAAAGCTCTACTGACAATGCTACCATTCTCACCATGTAAAACATATACAAATACACAGAAACAAAATTTAAAACTACTACTTAAACTTTTGAACCAGTCTGTCTTTACAGCTGCTATATCATCATTTACTCAAGTAATTAAAAGAACCCACACAACTAAACAACTTAATTTGGATTTAAAATTGATATGTTGCACAACAGTTCAGCATCTAAAAACAGCCCCACCACTACAGAAATAAACTGCAATTTTATTTGCTCTGTCCCTTGCAAACCCCAGATTTCTTCCTACTTACATCAGTGGACACCAGGAATAGACAGAATGCTTTAAGGCACCAAAACCTCCCAGACTTTGTTTATATAAAAATTGTCCTTCACTCACACGTCATCTATGATATTCTGAATCATAAAGTCCTCAAAAATTCAAAAAGGACCCCTGACTACAAACTTTTGCTGTCAGTAAATACAAGAAATTAAGTTACACTGCATGAGTACTCAGGCCTAAAATACCAAATTCAATAAATTTCTGTTCTTCTAAGACTCAAGCAGTCCAAATTTAAGAATATAAGCATTACTATCCCCCCCAAAAAGCAATTAAACTCACAGGTTTTAAGCAACATTCTCCACTCTGATACGGAGACCAACATCAAAAGAGCCACATAGCTTTCAAGTAACCAGGACCCAGTTTACAATGGGCTTTTCAGGTCAGCAAACCAGCATGAAATGCAGTAGTTGGCAGTATGGACTCCCAGTACACCTCAAAGTTCACATGACCAATGCAGATGGTGCTAGGGGAAAGCAACCCAAAGTCTGCCTGCATTATCAAAGAGAACACTGCCTAAGCAGGGATACAGCACTGCAGCAGTCAAACTATCATTAAACAATGCCCCCTAACTGTACAGTTGCAAGTAGCTTTAAAATAGAAAAAAAAATGGAGGATGGTAAAGACATGCTCATAATGTAATCCCCATCAAAAACTAGCTACAAGGATCAAGGAGTAAATGGCAGATAGATGCAATCTTCTTTTTTTGGCTTCCATAGCTTTCCTGTAAGTAACATAGCAGTTTCTTATTTAAAAGTAAAACTGCAGTACAATCTATGTAGTAATAAAGGTTACATGATGCAGTTACTTATAATTTCAGATTGTGGTGTGTACATAGAACAAAAGGAAGGATAAAATGTAGCCCTACAAAACCTCAAAGTGATATGGCATGTACACTGTGAACAAAAGGAAGGCTAAAATACAGCCCTGCAGAACCTCAAAGTGGTGTAGACTTTCTGGTGGCTGATTTGGCCTAGTGGTGCGGTGCTCCGAGTCTAGTGCATAGGGTCCTGGGTTCAAGACTTGGCAGCGATGTCTTTTACTTCGCAAAGCACATGCAGCAGCGAGAGAGACCACAGAGGTTCTTCACCAGGAGAATCCAGGGCCCCAAAACACCTACCCTACACAGATAAACCCTGTCCCAGTACTCAGTTTCATACAGACTCCTCAGAGATTACCTCTGTCTGGCATACAAAGCAATCTCAGACGCCATCTTAATAGGACTGCAGCATATCCGCAAGTCAAGCTCCACTTGAGCAGCCCATACACGCAACCTCAACCTGGTCTGTGATATCAAGAGGACTTGTTGGTGGGACAGATGCTTGTCCCAGAGACTCCCCCATCTGGGGAATAGACTCCCTCTCTCCACATCAAGCAGAGTACCTCATTATCCCTTTTTAAGTGCAACCTGGATAACTGGATGGGAAACAGAAAACACACTCCTGGGATTCCACCTGTGTCCCTGCTGGTCAGGGGCTCAGAGTAGTGACTTGTCTAAGCATGGGCTAAACTCTTGGCTAGGATTATAAGGGTCTGAGGGGCAAAAAAATACAAAATTAAACAGCTCTTGATACTAATTACACTGATAAAAGTACTGTAAGTAACCACTTTAGGAAACGTTAAATAAGCTCACAAAACAAAAAAGCAATATTTGATGAATACTGTATTACCAAGCTCCTGAATGAAGAAGTTAAGAAAATGCCCTGTACCAAATATCCAAATTCAAATAATCTAGGTCTTTATGAAACAAAAGGCCCAGTACGCCACAAGATTAAGGCTCTGAAATGCTAACTTCAGACAGTATTTGAGTCCCATTTCCTCATTACTGTATTTTCAGCATTTTAATCTCAGTGCCGACTGATAATCAATGAGACACTTGAATAAAGTTGATTGATAAATGAAAACCAAAATCCCAAAACTTCAAGGCAAATTAGAAATAAATAAACAAGCAAGCACGCCAGACAGACATTCTCCCACCCAAAACTAAAAAAGTTAGCAGGTAGTATCCACAGCAGATGGCAAAGTACCATAACACCACTCTGATAATCAGAAAACAGTAAGGTGGCCCATAATAATCAATGTCCATTTGCCTCACTACTGCAAGAAAGCCATAGTTTAAACTTCATGGAAACATCAGTTCAAGAATCAAAAAAAAACTTGATATGGATACATTTTATATTCAAAATAAAGCACAGTCTTTGCAGAAGGCAAAACACAAGTTTTACAGAGCGCTTTCATTCTAATGCTTACATGAACTTTTTCAGAATAAAACATAGTATTTAAAGATAGCATACGGATGCGCTATTAAAAAAATAACGTCATTGCAATTAAACCAATGACAACCACAGAATTAAAAGTATAGCTTACAAACAATTAAAACTTCATTAGCTTTGCAAGTTAAGTTTTCTGCTCTTAAATTTCAAACACAATTAAAAAAAACAAATCCTACAAATGTTAACATTCAATTTCAGATACCACATTAATTCTCCCTATTCCAGTTTACCTTCCTACTTTCCATCCCTCACACTTTGTGTACCCCTTTTTAAATTTAAAAAGCTTCATATAAAATGGCACACTTCAAACAGCATTTACACAAGAGCATTATTACGGTCTTGCTTGTTAATAGTATGTTCGTATACTATCAGTTGGAGTCTTCTTTCAATTTTGCTACAGCACGTGTTTGATAACATGCGATACGGACCAATCCACTAGCACTACAATTACATCTCCAATGACCTCTGATCATCCCAAGATTGCCTTTTACCACTACAGTGGGAGCTTCTAAAACACAATGACAGTGACTACATCTACCACATTTGTCATGTGGTTTAAATTTGTTCCATTCAATTTTTCTGACTTGAATTTTTTTCCCCAAATTTGAATTCTTCTAAATAGAAGAGGGATGGGATGGCATCTTATTGTCGAAATCTGGAAAAAATAACAAAGGCCATTTTTATATAACATTCTGGACTGGTTTAATAGCCACTGAAAACCAGACACTAAAAGCAACCCTACTATGCATAGGTTCATAGGATGACACTGGGCTACTGGCCCAGAGGCCCTTATAAGCCTAGCCAAGAATTTCGCCCATGTTCCCCCTGTCCAGCAGGGACACAGGTGAGATCACAAGAGTATATTTTCCGTTTCCCATCCAGTCGTCCAGGTTCCTCTTAAAGATGGCTAGAGAGGTACTCTGTTTGACGTGGAGCAGGAGTATTCCACAGACGGAGTCTTTGGGACACAAATCTATCCCACCAATAAGTTCTATTAATGAAGCCTTGTGTGTGGGTTGCGTGAGTGGAGTTTGTCTTGTGGATATGCAGCAACTCCATTAAGGCTATGTCTGAAATGGCCTTGTATGCCAGACACAGGTCTCCTCTGAGAAGTCTGTATGACACTGAGTAGAGGGGCAGGAATTTTATCCTATCTGTATATGATGGTTGTTTGAGACCCTGGATTTTCCTGGGCAGGAACCTCTGTGATCTCTCCAACTGCTGCATGTGCTTGGCAAGGTACATGCCGAAGGGGGCACTGTACTCGATAATGGGTCTGATAAGGGAGGAGTACAGAGGTGGGATGTTATGACCTCCTTGTTCCTGGATGAAATACCCTTAATAAGGAGGTGGGCCATATAGAAAGTCTTCTGTACAACGGAGGCAAGGTGATGGTCAAAAGTCAGGTTGCTATCAACCTGGGTGCACAAGTCCCTCACGAATGATCCCATGCCTAGTACATTATTAATGTGATAATTAGTGGGGATGACATTTTCCCCAAAGGGGATAATGATGCATTTCTTAGCATTTAGTTTGAGGTCATGCTTCTGGTACCAGTCATTAGTTTGGGTAAGGTCCTCTTGGAGGATGTTCACATCACATCAGTAGGGGAATTTAAGACAGCACCCAGCTTGCAGTCATCTGCAAATCTGGTCAGCCACAGACCACTGGTTTTGTATCCCAAACAATAGAGGCCCCAAGACCGAATGTGATAACTCATTGGATAGCAGTGTAACAATTTTCATATTCCATTTTATGAGTGACATTAAAGCAGGTAAAAAAACTGTTAACCTCCTAGTATAAACATCTGTCAGCAGCATTACTGTTGTGTCAGAATGTCCTACATTTTTAACATTTCTACAAGAACCTTTAATAAAAATTCATAGTGTTCCAAAACAATGTACAAGTCTCTTATTGTCAAGCCTTTTATTATATTTTCCATCAAATTAAAAAGGGGGCAACTACTAAGAATATGAAACTAATTTACAAAAATATGAATAGAAAAAAATAGAACTATATCTAAATCTTCTCTCTAGATGTACAAGTAAAATTTAAAAACTAGGCAGTAGAATTAAACATATTCAAAGTATGTTCTCGACAATTATTTAAATTCCAGACTAAATAAAGCACCTTCAAACTTCACTCTGGAAAACAATTTTACTCACACCAACATAAGAAAAGATTTGCATGAATGGGTATGGCCACTGCACTCATGGCTACACCACCCTCCTGACAGCAGTGTTCATTTTTCAAAACACAAATGACTCAAAATATCCTCTGCCAATAAAGCTGTATCCTTTCGCAAACATTTTCTAGAGAACTCAAAAGTCCAATCACAGGATGAATCACTACATATAAATGTCTGCTGTAACTGAAATCGAATCACTGTTACAATTACAGCTTCTCAATACATCCAAAAAATGTCAGTAATGTTTTAAAATATTGAGAACAAATAACTCTTCTTTGAGCGCAATTCATTCCTACAACATGTTACTCTGCATGCTGCCCGCTTACTGAAAACTCTGCCTCCAGGTATAAAATGTGGAATAGCAAATCTGCTACTGTAACATCTTGTTACAAACCTTATGTATCCACTTTTTGTGCTGCAATTGTCAATTCAACAGTTCTGCTTGCCAGGTGTTACAAAGTTCTTAAGTGCTTCACAATCACAATCTGACAACATTTTTAAAGTTTTCACAGATGTATATCTCAAATTACTTGGAAAATGCCCATAGCAGTTATCTGTGCTCATAAGCAAGACAGCAGTTTTGTTATTAGAGTTGTTCCTGCCCAGTAGAAAATTAAAAACACCAATGATGTTAACAGCAACGGCACTCAAATATATGCCTACTGCCTTCTAATCTTTATTCTAAAGGCTTTATTACACTTAACACAACTATTTTCTTAGCAGACCAATGACACATCTAGGCTATACTTGCTAAAGTTCTCCATTCCTCAGAAATCCAAGCATCTGAAGGAATGAAATAACAAAAAAATCTCTATTTTGTGGTTTAGAATCACTCTGTCATCAATGTAGATACATGTACACTCAAAACTACTCCAAGACCAGTGAAGTCTCTCCATCAGTGTTTCTCATTTAAAATGTGCATGCACTAGTACCTGCTTTAACATTGTATAATTCCAGTATTACATGCAAATCTCTTATTTGTACTGCAACAAAACCACTGCTAAAAATAGACTTTGCCCAGCACATCATACCAAACTCAGAACTGCCTACACAGTAAAAAAAAAAAAAAATAACCAATTGTGACAAAAATAAAACAAAAAAAAAACACTACTCCACAACAGCCTGCAAAAATAAAGACTGAACTACTTCATTGCTTTTTTGGATTTTAAACAGCAACAGCCTGGCGAATAAAGTTATGTATTAATTGTTTTGTCTAAAGGACAAAAAGTCTGTCTGGACACAG
This sequence comes from Protopterus annectens, assembly GCF_019279795.1. Classification (NCBI taxonomy): domain Eukaryota; kingdom Metazoa; phylum Chordata; order Ceratodontiformes; family Protopteridae; genus Protopterus; species Protopterus annectens. The sequence continues at coordinate 1,335,878,171 of NC_056737.1, forward strand.
GACCCCTTTTCAAAGGAGAAAAGCTCTGGAAAAGAAAACAGATTGTGTAAAATTTTCAAAATTAGTGAGTAATAAAAACAAGTTTACAATGCTTGATATAAGGAGTATTGCATACAATATTTACAAGCTAGTTATTACTAATTTTACATACAATATTTACATTATGGAGACAAAAGTTAATGCCATTATATAGGAGGGAGTACAGGAGTTGAAATGCAGTGACAAGACCTGTAAAAAGTCAGAAAGTTAGATGGAAGTACTAATAGAAGACTGAAGTGTGAAAATTCTGGAGGGAGAGTGGTAAGTTAAGGTGTGAAGGCGAACAGTACGAAATTAGAAGGTAAGGGTGTTAGCTAGGGAGAGAAAAAAAACAGGATAGTTAGGACAGACAAGGTAGGAGAAAGCTGTAGGATAAAAGAAAAAAGGGGAGGCTGAGAATGATAGGAAGAAAAGGAGGGATAAGAAATGTTAGTGAAAGACATTGGGAAATCTAGTTATCTTCTTGGAAGAAAGGTGTTACCATCATGACAGGAAAGTTACAGTTTTGCATGTAGTATTAAGATTGGAGTGGTTAGCTTCACGAGAAAAGCATACAGAGGGATACTATAAGATGTAATTGTTTTGCATGGAAGCATTAAGTTGAAATGAAGTAACAGCAGAGCCACAAGTTTGTCAGAGGAGACTTTAGTTGGAATTTTTATTTTATTTTTTGATATCTGTTACTCCCACTAGCCCAGTGTCCTCTTTTGAGGGGAAAATTGATGTGGTATTCATACCGACAGGGAACTTCCCCTACCAACCTTAAACAGATGGAGCCTTGATTTAACATCTCATCTGAAGGACAAAGTACTCAGAAATGCAGCACTCCCTCGTATATTGCACTACAACGTTATTATCCTGGTGTGGCAACAGAACCCACAGCATTCTGATCTTCCAGCACACCAAAGCAGCATGTGCGCGAGCCACCGACACTAATACTTTGACAGATTTAAGAAATTGTTCTTGTTTAAGAGGGACTGGCATACTATTTCCTACTTTACAATCATAGTAAACAAAATTGTTCACTTTAGTTATTAGTAGTAAGAGTTGACATACATTGTGTAATGATCTTGCTGGTCTGTAGAGCTGGATGATAAGGTCTGGACAGTTTGGGGGTTTAAAGAGATCATGAAAAATGAAGAGTTGAGAGTATGATAGTGTGGCCGTTCAAGCCTTGAAAGGCAGACATTGATGGGTACCATGAGAACAGTTGCTGCATATTTAACAACCCTGATGTAGCATTGCCCCAGCTTGTGTAACTATGTAAACTGGCAAACACTGACGCACAATTTAGAAGAGTTGGTAAAAGGAAGGCAGAAGCAATAAGCTTTCTTGCAGAGTGTGACAAGCAAGACTGGATTTTGTACAGAGCCTAATTCTCTAAAACTAAGGCTATGATAACCTCTGTCTTTATGTACCCCACAGATATCATGGTGGCTGTATACATTTTTTGTAAAGTATATACTTTTCAAATGTTTACTTTCTTCACTGTATTTTTTAATGTAGTTTTTGTCATAGGCAGAGTCCGAAATGGTCCTCAGAGATCAGCCCTCTTACCCCTGTCAAACGAAAAGTAAAACTGTGTGTTGGATTAGATAGTCCCATTTCAGATTTCTACCTATGAATACACCTAGGGGTTCTGTGCACTGGACAGATTTGATTTTAGTACGGTTTGAGGAACTTAGAGATCAAGTATTTTCTAGGGCTTCAATTTGTTTGGGCTGAAAAGATTCAATTGAGATTTTCTAGGATTTAATGTATTAGCTACTAGTCAATTAATGTTTCTACTGAGGTGAAACGGTCTTGTGTAATACCCATATCCTGAAACCATATCACACACAGTAGTTGTTGTGTATTTCGGCTTTTCCCGGTTAGGGGTTGCCACAGCGGAACTCCGGTCCGCTAATGATTGGCAGTAGATTTTTATGTGCCGAGTTGCCAGCCCTGACACAACCTTCAACGAAGGTATGCCCATTCACGCATGCATGTCTCCACACCGAAGACACTCTAGCTGAGAATCAAACGGGACAATGTCTTGCTGTGAGGCGACAACGCTACCGCAGCACATCACACACAGGAAGCTTTTCTAAAAGAAAGGCACAAGAATGTAACAAATGCTGGTTTGATTTACTTTTCCCTTTTTCTTTTAAGCTGCATGAGCTGGGCAAATTTTCTCACATGCACATATAACGCGGCCAAAACAAACTGTTTTAAATACAAAAGCAAAACACTTACACCAATAAAAATACACATGGAAATGGAAGCATGATATTTTATACTGCTAAATGGACATTAAGCAATAAACCATGCATCTTAACAGAGACAATATACATTTTCCAGTTACCTGCACACTACCTACAATGCTTGATATTTGGAAACGTGCGTATCCAATCTTATACAGGCTTGATGGGAGCCAGAAGCTAGCCCACAAGTAGCCTGCGTAAGGAGGAGTACAAGTCCTCAAAAGGATGCTAATCATAAAATGCACACTGACAGCCATGGACAATTAGATGACCATAAATTCAGCTACTATCATATGATTAGAAAGGAAATTCAATACCTCAGTGAAAACCCCCACACACAGGAAGAGCAGGTAGACTGTACAATGAAACAGAATGCAACTAACTGTTGCACCACTAAGCTTCTGAGCAAATAAAGACAAAAAGTGAAGTATATGAAAATATATTTACTAACTAAACTATTAAATCATAAATTTGTATTCGGCGTAACTGACAGTGAGGGTACTTAAATATCATCCGTATCCTGGATGAACTGTCAAATACCAACACCATTCACAAAGCTGCTTGCCACAGAGATTCTTATGAACTGTCAACTTTTTTCCCCCCAAAGCAACCACCAGTTTACAGAACATTCCAATCCAAAATTTCCATCAATCACAACAGTAAAACGTAAAAAAAATGAAACTGTAACAAACATGCTCATACTGTTCTGTGGAATTACACGTGTAATGGACTACTAAAAAAACAACGCAAATCTGTTCAAGAGGTAATGAGAGCAAACAAAATTATTTATGTATTATTTATTTAACATTTATTTACCAGGATGGTCCAAATGGACAGCTGGTGTCTGGTTTCAGTGGAGTCCTGGGGGGGAAAGCCCCAGAAAATAAATGACAGAATATAAACTAATATATTGCAATAAAAACAGGTTACAAATATAAAAAGTTAATACAGTAATACAAAGGAATTACATACAAGAATAAGTGTTCTACTCTATAGTGAAGTAGCACTGTAGTATACTACAAGCATGCAAACAATATTCACAAAACGTAAAAAGAGAGATGGTGAAATGCAGTAGAATGTTTGAGTAGACTCAAATTAAACCGGATTACGTAAACAGACTATACCAATATCGCCTGTCAAACTTAGATAAGGTGGTTACATAAAAAAAAGCTTACATTTTCTTTCACTCTACTACAAAGGAATCTAAATATTACTATTACACAATAATTTATGTAAAAATGTCCATTTATACAGCCAATGTATTTCCATAACAGAAACTAAAAAGATCTGCATTGGCTTTTCTAAACATAAGCAAACTTTGTAAAATTCTTTGTATTAATTTTTAGACATACAACAGAATAGCACCAACAAAACAACATTCCATATTCCAAATATGAACATTTTAAGATAAATATAGATGACAAATGCAGTACATTTTGAAGTTAACTGTAACAAGAAGGCAATGGCAATACTTGCCCAAACCTGAAGAGTATTTTAAAACTTAAGTTCATAGGTAACTTCTAGGCAATCTGTCTGCAAATCATTTCAACATTAGCCAAAACACCCTACTCAAAATGAACCTCTACCCTCAGGGAAGGCAAAAAAGACCAAGAGAGAACTTCAGACTTCCCATCCAGTTATCTAGGTTTACCATGAAGGTGGCAAGGGTGGTACTCTACATAACATGTAGTTCAAGTTTGTTCCAGAGATGAGGGATAAGTTGGAATATGAATCTGTCATGCCAACGTGTCTTATGTATCTACTGATGAAGGTTTACGCACCTTTAGCAATGTATTTGATGTACCATTAGTTCTATGAAGGAATAAGAAATCAAATAGGGTTGCATTTTTCATGGCACCAGAGGCTAGACATAGATCTATACAGAGGAATCTGTAAGAGACTAAGTAGAGAAAAAGTGCTGTCAGTCTCTCCTGATAAAAAGACTTGAGACCACTGAAATTTTTAGATATGAATCTCTGAGATCTCTCAAGTTATGCAACAGGTTTAGATAAATACATGCCAAAAGGTGCATTACACTCAATGGGTCTGATAAGACATAAGTAAAGAAAAATTAAAACTTGCATGGCTCTACTGGAAATGTCTTTCGAAAGATAGGAAAATCTTTTGTGTGGCCGTACTCCAGTGAAAACATAATTGTCCAAGTAATAAGGAATTATCAATAAGAGTACACAGATCCTTTAAAACTGTGCCTGAGTGGAGGGGTGCATCTCCTACACAGTAATTTAAACTGTTTTGTTTACCAAAATGAACTATGCTATTTTTTTTTTTGTATTTAATTTTGAGATCATCCTTATACTAATTATTACCACGGTGCAAGCCATGCTGCAGCAATTGTAAACAGCTCTCAATTTACAGTCATCTACAAATTTTAACCACAGACAAGTGCTGGCCTGAAGGTCTGAAAAATATATGCCAAACAGGAGTGGGTCCAAAACTGAGCCTTGTGGTATGCCATTGGTAACAGTTTTGCTTTCAGACGTGGCACCTGCTATTCTAACCACATAGGTTCATACAATCAGTTAGCTGTCCATCACACAATACAAGATTTACAAATCCACCAGTAATACTTGCATGGGGAATATTGTCAAAGTCCCTTGGCCAGATCTAGTGCTCTGCATAACCGCTATCCACTGATTCAGTTACATTTTCAAGTAAATTAATGAGGTTAAACCAGCAACACCTTTCTTAGATAAAACCAAATTGATGAGAGTCCAGAGTTGAGACATTCCAAAGTCCGGAAAAAATGGAGCCTGAGATAATGCGCTCCACAGATTTACAGAAGAGGTAAAAGCTGATACAGGCAGTTCTGCCTTAAATTCACTTTACACACAAATATAACATTATACACAATTATTTTGGCTTGGAATTTTACACGCAATTCTCAATCCTTAAAAGAAATAAGTAAAAGTACAGTACTGCTCCCCCCTACAAATCAGTTTCGAAACCATACATATCCTTGCTGAAGTATTAAAAGTTATTCATCCAGAAAAAAACACGCTTTTGTCGAAAATACTTCTACCCCAAATTGAAGACAACTGGTAAGAAAATGACTTATTACACAAATGCTAACCCAAATATCACGAACTACGAAACATCAGAATATAAATAAAACTGCTTTAAAATAAACATTCATTCTCAACAATCGTATGTTCACATGATACTACAACACATTTCAGCAATAAAAACATCCAATAACACCACTGAAAGAAGAGCAAATAAATACAATCGCTTTATTTTATGCTAACTGACGAAATTCTGAAATAAAAAGCACACAGAAAAATATACATAAATAAACACAAATTAAAAGAAAGCTTCTCACCATGTTGAACGGCTCCACTCGGGCCCCTGATCTCCAAGTCGGCAACAACGTACAGTGTGATTGGCTCGTACCACCTAAGGGCAAAGGGAAAAGGTTACTCATTCTGCTCCTGTTGCAAAGGGGTAAGACAGAATGATGTTGGTTGTACCCAATAAAGAGAAACGATACTTAGAAAGGTATGTTTGGATTGGATGTGCTGTAATACGGATTGTGTGCCGTTGAGGAAGGGTGTGAGAGCGGTAGAGTTAACTTGAGAATTTGGGAAGGAGGGAAAGTATTTTGGAAGGTAGTGGGGGTTATAAACAGGGACACTATGTTAAAAACTTTTATTTGCAATCGGTATTCATTTTAAATTACAGTTATTATTTTAGTGTACGTCGTTAGTATCTGTTGTTCCCTAGCCTTATTTAAGTATATTTACTATTTGTTTTCTTTGTTTTGGTGAAGTAAGCAGTACCGTTATTGAAACTAATATATTTCATGATGTCCCGTAGTGCTAGACGTTTAAACTCCCGGCAGGTTGCCCAGTCTTATTCAGAGACCTGGAAAACTGGTCATGGTTTTAGGACGTCTGACAACGATTTGATGGAAGTAGATGAGCTCGGGGAACCGAGATATCAGCCTAGTGAAGATGGGAGCATTGCTACACGCAGCTCTGTAACGTACCTAACAGGTGTGTCGCTGCCTCAAAAGTCTTATGCTAAGAAAAATAAATGGCCAGCTAGAATGTGTTCACTTCTCTGTTGCATTGTAGTAGTCACAGTGATTGCGATCCTTTTGGCCATCTGTTATCTCATTCTTAAAGGTATGCCTTATTTGCTAATCGATTTTTTTTTATTATTATTTTATCGTTCCTATAGCAACCTTAGTTTTTTTTTCTTCAGATTTGCGTTCTGAAAAGGAGAAAAACGAAGAAGGCATAGAAGTAGGAGTTCTCGGTATAACTTTTATTTTTATTGTTAGACTCAAGATATGTCTGAATGTATTTAAATCTAGATATGTTTTATGTGAGTTCTGTCGCTTTTCCCCCATTCTAGTAATGTTTGTTTTTAATGTCAAACACACACATTGCAGTGGTCGTAATTGATCCAGACTATTTACAGCAAGAAGCGGACGACAGCATTGTTTATTTTAAGCCTCACCACAAGAAACACACTACCAAACCCCGCCCACACTAATGGTATCCTCCTTAATTTATACCCTTAGTGATGACGCTTTTATGAATATGAATAGCGGCAAGTACATCCTGATGCATGTTCACGATGTTTTCGTACTTAATATTGCGAAAGTCACATATCTACACAATTGAGACTGTGTATGTTAATGGTTTTGAAGCAGGTATCTGTAATAACCTGTCCCTGTAGGGAGTTGTTGATGATAAATGTTTGTACAGGTTAGACAAGTGCAGCAATGCATACAACCTTGTGGTAGAAAACACGATCTTAACCTTTCTTTGTGAGTGTGTCGTAATAGTAACGTAAGCGATAGTCTAGTAAACTGCAATAACTGATGATTTCACATGGAGTAATGTTTCCACTGGTTGCTGATTAGACGTTAACAGTTTTGTTTGGGAAATACAGAAAACTAATTTCTCTGCAGTATAGATTGTGAGAGCCAACATTAGTGAAGCGGCTCATAAGCAGGACTTCTAGAAATGTGTGAAATTTTCTCCAAAAGTGCAGAAATAAATTGAAGTATTGTAAATATTTTTGGTGAAAGAGTCCGTCGCCGAAAACCGTATATAGTCTTCAAATTTTAATTCTACTATTAACGAAAGTGTGAAGTTACCCATTAAGTCTGGATAGTACATTTATTTAATGCTACTTTACTTTTGAAATGTATGTTGTAATGTCGTTTGTTTGCTGTTACATTGGAGGTAAAGTCCTGTCTGAAAGTTGTTAGTCGACCAGCCCACCTACACCTTTATCGAGCTGCAGTAAATAAATGAAAATTGAATGCTTCCGTACCTAGTCCCACTGCCTCCTAATTTGTTGCATTGCATATTGCAGTCAGTGCTAATCATATAGTTTACTACATCTGTATGCTTGTTGCCTTGTGAATGTGTTCTCGTTTTGAGTTTTACTTAAATGCAGGACAGAATGTTTTTTGTAGCAATATAATTTTCTAAAACAGTAGGTTATAATGGAAGCCTACATGTCTTGTGCTTATTTTGCAAAATAGATTCATTAATAAGCAACAAAGACTTGTAAATCTTTACCTTTAAATTAGCATTTTAGGATAAACCTTTTCATAACAGAAAAACGCAACTATTTAGACCAAAATGTTTGTCGCTTTATCTTTCTTATCATAGGAAGGTACTAGGCCATTGGCCCTAGGGCCTATACAAGCCTAGCCAAAAAGGTACCCTGGCTTTCGCCACCCAAGAAAATTATTTTCCTGTGCCCCTGTCAAGCAGAACCACAGAAGTGATCCCCGGGGTGAATTTCCTATTACCCATCCAGTCATCAAGATTTTTCTTGAAGAGTGTTAATGAGGAGCTCTGTTTGACATAGACGGGTAGTCTGTTCCAGAGTATGAGAAGTCTCTGGGACAGTAATCTGTCCCTCCAGCATGTTCTGTTTATTGTGGTGATAGGGTTTAGGTCCCCAGAGCATGTAACTCTGAGGGATTGGGATTTCTTTAAGTGGAGCATGCCCAACAGCTCTGGGTTTGACAGCTTTGCCTTACTCTCCTTTACTAACACTATCCTTCAGCATAAAAACAATGGCTATCTCTCCTCTGCTACTTTCCTAGACCTATCTAAAGCATTTGACATGGTCCCACACAAACAACTTATCTCTGTCCTCAATAACCTATCCTTCTCTGTCAGTCACCAACTGTTTTCAAAGTTATCTGTCTGACCTCCAACAATCCGTTGTATGGCAGAATGACATATCTCCCCAACTACCTGTCTCCGTAGGGGTTCCCCAAGGATCCATTGTTGGACCCCCTACTCTTCTCTGTTTTCACCAATAATCTAGCCTCTGCCACCAAACATGGCACACTCATACAATACGCAGATGACTCCACCATCATCTGCTCATCCCAGTCCCTACCCAAACTGCATAAAGTCACACAGGAAGCTATTTCCTCTGTTGAAACTTGTTTATTCGATGCCCAATTAATACTCAACCCAAACAAAACTAAACTACTCCTCTTCCAACCCACCAAACATACTCAAAACAACTCTCACTTTAACATCACAGCAAAAGACAACCCCACTATATACCCAACTGAACACACCAAATTGCTAGGAGTGGAAATAGACAGTAAACTAAAATTTGACATTCACATATCCGTGACCATAAAAAGTCCACAAAAAACTAGGAGCGCTATGCAGAAATAAGCAACTTCTCACCAAAGCAGCAAAGATTTCAATAGCAAATTCCCCACCTTATCTCTCTCCAATATATACCAACCTAAGGCAATGCGATCTAAACAAGCTAGAGACGTGCCACAACAAAATCGCCAAATTCGCCAGAGGGGCATCCTACCATAGTCACCACTGTCTCATTTGCTGAACTGGGCTGGCTTGAACTCCCTCACCCCCGTCAGTGGTATCCACTCTCACTCGCCCACAATCTAGTAAACCATCCACTAAATGTCCCATCCCTCCAGAATCTACTCCAACCACGAGACCACTAAGATCCAGCAACAAAAATCACTTGCAGATCACTAAAGACAATAACTCTGCTGGTGAAGCGCTATTCTGTAGCACCATAGCCAAATTATGGAACTCCCTCACACCCACAATTACCTCCGTGCCATCATGCACCCACTTCAAAACTTTACTAAAAGCGTACCTAAAACATGCTGGCTATGCCCCTGCAACTCCCCCTCTAAAATCACCCACCCCATCCAACCACTACCTTTCTTTCCACTCCACTAACTACCTTGATTATAGCAAGCTCAGATTATCATAAACCTAGTACTTATTATGCAGCAGGAACTTCTTATTGTAACATTTGTTAATGTCTGTTATGTACTTCACAGATAAAGATTCTAGTTGTCTACTGATGTACTATGTTCTTCATCTGTAAATATGTTGTAAGTAATTGCTATGTTATATTGTTAATTGCTATGTAATCCAATGTAACTACTGTCTGTTTATTTTAACTGTGGAGCTTTTCTCCCTGGGCCTCCGCGGAAAATGGACCTACGTCCAGTCGGACACTCCCAGTCAACAAATGTAAATAAATAAATGTTAGGCAGAGATCGCCTTCCAGTAGGCGATATGAGTCGGAGTAAAGCTGGAGTTTTTTTGAGTCTGTCTGCGTACGACATCTGTTTGAGGCCAGTAATCTTCTTTGTGAGGTATTTCTGCTGCCTTTCCAGTTGTTGATGTCTTGTGAGGTACATACCAAAAGGGGCATTGTACTCTCTCTAATGAATGATAAGTAGAGGGGAACAATGACCCTTTTTTTTTTTCTGGATGAGAAACCTTTTGTGATGAGGTGTGCCACGTAGGATTTCCTGACCACTGTGGCAATGTGATTTATCAAAGGAGAGACTACTGTCCACCTGTGTCCCAAGGTCTCTTATTACACTTTTTGTGTTAAGTTGACTACCACCTATATGGTAGTTCACTGTTAGAGGTTTTTTTACCAAAGGGGATGATAATGCACTTTTTGGCATTGAGCTTGTGACCATGGCTTTGACACCAGGCATCTGTTTCAGTGAGGCCATTTTGTAGGATGTCCACATCGTTAGGGGTTTCGATTATGGCTCCTAGTTTGCAGTCATCTGCAACTTTAGTTACCCAAAGACCTTCTGTGTTGGCCTGTACTTAAGAGAAGTAGATACCAAACAGGAGAGGACCCAGGACTGAACCCTGTGGTACTCCACTTGTCACTGGTCTGAAGTCTGATTTGGAGTCTGCTACTTTCACAGTGTGGGGTTCTGTCAGTAAGCCATTTGGCAACCCATCTTGTGACATAGGGATTTAATACCTAGTTTAGTGAGTTTGTCTATAATTCCAGAGTGGGGGATGGTGTTGAATGCCTTGGCGAGCTCTAGATAGGCTGTGTAAACCACCTTACCCTCATCTATGGCTTTGGTGACTGCTTCAAAAAAGTCTATCAGGTTTAGGAGACATGATCTGCCTTTTACAAACCCGAACTGTGTGGGGTCCAGAGGTTGGAGATCTCCAGTGTCTTTGTTTATGCATTCCATGGCCTTGCAGACCAGGCTTGTCGGGCTAATGGGGCAGTAGTTCCTGGGGTCAGTTGTGGCCCCCTTTTGTGGAGTGGAATAACCGTCGCTGTGCGCCATTCAATGGGCACAAAGCCTGAGGTGAGGCAATGATTGAACATGGTACTTAGGTGGGGTGCCAGTTCATTCTGTAGTTAGTGTAGAAGGCAGCCTAGGATGTTGTCAGGTCCCATGGATGCTGTGTTCTTGGCTTTGGAGAGTGACGTTTTTACCTGTGCAGCCATGATTACAGTAACTTTGCATACTTCCGGTATAAAGATGGGCCCTTTAAGGGGTGAGAGGGGGGGGTAAAGTTAGCACTGAACCTATCTGCCAGGATGTTTGCAATATCAGTTGGTTCTGTATATTTAGTGTCATTGTGCTGTAACTCAGAGCAGATGTGAGTGTTGCCATTGAGATTCTTGACGTAGCTATAGAATGCTTTGTGGCTGTCTTTTGAATCAGTGGGGATTTTGTTTTCGTAACTAGCTTCGGAGGATTTTATGAGGGATCTCTGCTTCTTTCTGAGGCTGACCAGGGAGTTCCTCCAGTCGTGGGGTTTTATTCTTTTTTGCAACAGTTTCTCTCTTCTGTTGTAGAGTTTGTTTATGGCAGAAGACGACCAGATTAGCATCCTTTTTTTTGGAGGATAGCATCTTGGTTCTGTTAGGGAGGGCACGATCCATGCACTCGTGTAAGTGCTTATA
>NC_056737.1:1335897189-1335902189 GCF_019279795.1 Protopterus annectens
CATCTCTTATGACAAATTTACATAAACAGTAACACAGTATTGAAATTCTAAGCCTTAAATGTCATAATAGTTTGTGTTGAGATAACCTAAGAGTAACAGCAAAGATTTCTGTGACATTTACAGAAAAGTCAGTTAATATTTTTTTCCTGTAAAGTAAAAATGTATTTACTATTTTCAAGCTACACACACACACACACACAGGCCAGAACATTGTCTGAGAGCAACCATAATATATACAGCTGAATTTACTTTAACATATATTGAGTATGTGCCCTTGCATTAAGAACGCTAAGAAAAGGAAGTCAGAAGTACTTAACTGTGTTTAACTGTGCATGAGCGCACACACACACACACACACACACGCGCGCGCGCTTTTGTACACATGTACTTACACACAGTGTGTGAGTCACGGTATAAGTGTGTATGTGTAATATGTATGCATACAATGAACTATAGTTGAGCATTACTAATGTATACATTCTAGTAAATATTGCTCAATGATTTACTTGGTCACTGTCACACATTGGTTATGTATTCCACATGCAGTCTTAATGTCTTTCTGTCATTTTCTTTTTATTATTTTTTTTCCTTTTTGTATTGATAAGTGCATTTAATAATTATCTTTGCCAGTGCTTATGTTATGACTGAAAAGGGTACTGGGACCAGTTCACTTTCCTGGTTACCAAAGTATAAATAAATATGAAATATAAAAAAGGAGGGGAACATGGCAGAAATAATTGAGCAACTAGTAAAGCACATTTCAAGTCTGCATCATTCATGAGAGAGAAAAATCTGCCCACTGAAGGCATTGGAAAGTTGCAGACAGGCTAAAGTCCTCCTACTTGTCAACTTGTAAATGTACAGCAAGGATTATTTACTGCAGTGAGTTTTCACACCTTGGCATGAGACTATGGGGAGGGTTTATCAAGTTTTAGGACTACAAAAGACTTCTCTTACAGTAAAATGTTTTACCTGCTTTCGTTTGCTGCAAGTAGCCAACAGTTATTTATAGCATAGAACAAGCTCTGGCAGACAAATGAGGGTCAGTCAGGTAAACAGAGAAGCAGCTCTTTTACAGAAGGTGTGTTTAGATGACAGTGCTTCACAGTCCTGCCATTTATATTTTAATGGCGTGCGAAAACAGCACCACTTCCTTATGTCTGGCATGAGTCGTATAAAGAGGACTTTAAGTGTATTCTGGGAAGAAGGAAGGAAAGCAAGAAAATAAGATCACATTACCAAGGCAGGCCCCATCATCCGCCATTTTGAGAGAAACACTTTGAAATTGTAAAAGAAGCACTTGGCGTGACTTAAAGGCATTAAAATAGTTGTAAGATAACGATACAATAAAATGTTTTTTGAGTTCTAAGGTGGTGAATGTGTGCCTGGTTCTAGTGATAGTCAACACCTCAAAAACAAATGTGCTGTGTCTGCTTGCACAAAAGAAAATAATTTAATTTTGGATACAGCTCCCTCTGCACTTTAAACATCCTCTCTGCAACACAATGAGGTCATTCTTAAGTGCACTGACTCCCCTTAATCATCAGACTTCTGTGGTGCCTGTGTTTAATACTGTTTTCTCTAGATTCTGTAACTGGATTGTTAGATGGTTCAGATTTGACTGTGCTGAATGTGTGTGTTTCTAATGGCAGGGAAGTAAAGCTTCAACAACAGATGTGCTGTGTTCACTCCCACTCAGAAGATAATTGTAACTTTGGATACAGCTCACCCTGCAGTTTTATCCCACTTTTACCACAAACTTCTTTGCAACACACTGTCATCTGGTAAAAAGTGCATGCCATCTCTTTAAGAGTCAGACTTATTCTGTGACATCTGCGGCATATACTAAAAGTCTGTGTAACTGAATTGGTAGGAAGTTTAAATTCTGAGTGTTGAACTTGTGTTTGTGTCTGGTACATATAGCTTCCTGAACTGTTGTGCTGTATCATCTTCCCATCGAAGGAAGATTTTTAGATGGAAGAGGATACCCTATCCCCTTATCCCACTTTTACCATATAAATTATCTCTGCATCACACTGACGTCATCACATCAGAAGTGTGCACTCTACCCTCAAAAGTGTGACTACTTCTGTGGCACTTTTGGCTTATTCTGTGTAATTAGAGAGATAGCGAGTTTGAATCGTACATTTGCGTCCATGACAATACTCCTTATTATAAACTTCCACTTAGAAGACTTATTGTCACTGGCAGGGAGCTACTCTATAAATGTGGATTGCTCCCATATAATATACAGTTTTGGAAACAGTGGGCACATCATGCTATCAAATCCACTACACTCACAGTGGTAATAAGAGTTATTCCGTGGGTCTGGCGATTGATACTATGCTGTCTAGACTGAGTAAGTACAAAGGGAGGAGGTTGGAGTCTAGCAGTGACTGCTCTGTGTGTGTTTCTGTCGTGCTATGTAGAGAAGGCTTGTAATGCATGTAATATGTATAGCTGTGTGATGTTACTGTGCTCTTCAGACATCTAACTTTTTTTTAGAAGAACCTCAACATATTAAAAAAATAGTAATGTCATCCTTTCAAATGTGCACTGTCAACTCCAAAATAACATCTAATGTGGTATGTCCGATTCAGGCAGTGTTCTGTATGGAGCACTGTTCCTGTACCTTATGATCTTGGGTAGTCTGTTCAAATTCAGCCGTTACTCCTTAGACTCACTTGTCAGTCTGACAAGTATGTGCAGGCAGGTAACAGTATTGTCGCCCAGCTATCTGCTGTGTACGTGTATGGCTAGGGATTCTTCAGAAAATTATGGTAATTTTTCACACACCCATGCTTTATTGAATAATAATGCCCTGGGGTGACCGTCTGCTTTTCCGTGAGAACTACCAAGGCTTTTCCAGTGGCATGAGGACAATTATACCATGACCCCCCCCATTAATATTCTAAAATGTGCGTGCTGATTGGCCAGCGTGCACGTTGTAAATAGACTAATACTAATGGAAAAAGGTCCGGTCACCCAGACTTTTTCCATTAGTAGAAGTCTTTTTTAAAACACTGTCTCGCTATGTTAAACTCCTTTAACATAGCGACACAGTGTGTAAAAAGCAACGGAGATCTTGCTTTCTCCGTTGCTTGAGTAGACTTAGACAAGTTTGGACATGAAGCCTTTCAGAGCTTTATTGCCGCTGAGGAGTGCACCCCTCTTTGGCTTTTGAGGATCTGTCAGCTTGTGCTTTCCTTTGCTAGAAAAATAAGCTCCTTTCGGTTAGGACTTCTATATCTTAATTTTGCTTTTTTTTTTTTTTTTTTTTTTTTTTTTTGTCTCCTCTTCAGAAAAGTTTATTTTTAAAACTAATAGTGTTATGTTTTAACAAACCTGTCTTGAGACTGTAATGTACTTGGAAACAAAGTCCTCATTTTTCTGTCAGTTTAATTTTGGTGTTGTAAAGTAATTCAAACCATTTTTTTTCTGTGGAAAATTGTTTGTTACTTTTTTGTGGGGCTGGCATAGTGTTTTAAAGTGCTCTTTACTGTGTTACTTTTTTGGCTTGACCATGGGACAGACTTATGGTCTCACAGTTTGTCCTCATAGGCACAAAAATTATTTTTCACCACAGCAGGCTAGCAATTGGTCTCAGCCGCAGGTGGGCGAGACTGCTGTGGTTATTTGTTGTACCTTGGACCACTCATCTTTTACCCTGGGTCCCTCTAGTGTAGCACCTACAGCAACTGTGGGCCAGGAGTTAGCCACACCCTCCGTGACTGAGGTCCCTTCAATGAGCAAGGGGGTACCACTTTAGTCTGTCCTGGGAGATAGAACAGGGAAGGTTTCCCTGCTGTGCCCATCCCTGGAGAAGGAAGCTGCTGCTGCTGCAGTTACCATTAGTAACACTTTTGGCCCCATTTTTACTGTCAGAAACAGAAAAGTAAGCATCTACTCCTCAATTTTCTTTGGATAGTGGTTTAATGGGTCTGGATTGGGGTTTAATTCAGGCTATTGACCCTCCTTGTAAAGTAGTTTCTGGTAAACGAAAGAGGGATGCCTGTCTTCCTGAATAGAGTCAAGATTCTGAGTCTGAACAAGAAGATGCAGGGACAGAAGTTCCCTGATTTCTGAATCGGACACCAAGGAGAGCTCAGTTTTTGATTCTTCTTGTGGGGGGGGGGTGTCTCTTCTTGTGAGATTATTGCTACAATGTGTCAGTGTTTTAGTGGGTTTCTCAGTCCCTCAGAAAATACTGAGTTGTTACAGAAGGATTTTTTTCCGAACCTACACCCATTCCTCTTGTTCTGTCTGCTTTAGAGAATATGTTACTGAATGCAGTTTTCCTTGTGGCCAGCCATTTGCCTCAAAAAAGGCAGAGAGTATGCATAAAGTTCCTCAGTCTTTCAAATATGTGTACACTGTTCCCAAACCTGACCCAGCAACTCTAGCTTTAGTTGATCCTACTGCTGCTGAGCACTTTATTCCAATCCTACTGTTTCTGGTAAGGATGGCAAAATTTATTAATGGGTATGGGGAAAATGTACACTTCTGCAACTTTGATTTTTTTTTTTTTTTTTCCAGAATTTTGAATTGTTAGGCTCCTGTGTTAAACCAAAAATACTGAAGCACAGGCAATACAGGCTCAAATCGCCACCTTTTAATGTAAGCGCTTTCGGTAGAGAGATTCTCCCCCACCTTCCTCAGACAAATTAATACAAAAATGAAAAGTCAATAACCATGATTAAATACCCCACTCAATCATGACATCATGACTATTAATAAGCAATTCAAAATTCACTTAAAATCCACCTATAATTTATATGATATATTTTCTTATATGTAATAATAGATTATATAAATATACATAAATTTGATATAAAGGATTATACTTAGTACATGACAATACTTTGCTTTAAAACTGACATGCAAGCAAAACCTGAGCAATTTTTGTAAAAATTATTATAATTATAACCAAAATTGTGGAAAAACCCATTAAGGCTCTAAAATTAGATAAAAAAAATAACATAGAATGAAAATAAAGATAA
>NC_056737.1:1335917189-1335919689 GCF_019279795.1 Protopterus annectens
ACATTAATAGGGACATTTTGATGGTATTGTTTTGAAGAGTAAGTGGCATGGCTTTCAGCCTGAAACTTCACTCAACATTAGAAAGCTCTTATAAGTAATGAGGAGTGAGACGTGTGTGTGTGTGGGGAGGGGAGGGGGCAGTTTGCCAGGTGGAAGTCTTAACTTTATAACAATAGAGGTCTTCAGTAGTATCTGAGATTTATGCTGGGTAGTGCATCCTAATAAACAGTTACAACTCTGTGAAGCTTTAGCTCATTGCATCAATGACTTTAACAGTGTACTGTGTTCCGCTCAAGAACTCCCACAGGCAAGTGTTGTGTGGTCTGACCTCCTTTGCTAAATACCATAAAACACAAAACCAAGGGGGGGAAAGGAGGAAAAAAATGCACTGTTAATCACTGATGGGCTATCCTGGCTTGAGTATTGATTCTACTCAAGTTTCCAGTAGGCTAATATGAAGTCATGGAAGGAAAATGTACTATGGTTCTAGCTGCAAAGTAAAGGGGTATATCCTAGAGATGGTCCTTTCACCATTATGTTATACAGAATGGAAGTAGCCGTGGATGACACTTAACTTCTGGACAAAACCATGCTCCTCTAAAATGAGTTTTTTTGCATTAATCATTTTGAATTTCCTGACTAAGTGACGAAGGTGTGGTGTTTAATCAAATTTTTGCATTTGGAATTTGGTAAGGTAGCTGATTCTGTATTATACAATTGACATTCAAAATGTATAGCCAGAGGATGGAAGTAATAAGGCAGGAATACTCAAAAACAGCCAAGGTTAGATAGGGCTGCTGTGGTGCAGCGGTTAGCGTCCTCTCCTCATAGCAAGAGGTTCTCCCATTCGATTGTCTGCTGGGCGCCTTCTGTTTGGAGTCTGCATGTCCTCCCCGCGGTTGAGTGACATCTAAAGACATGCAGGTAGGTACGTGCGTGAATGGGTGTGCCTTCTTTGAAGGTTGGGCATCGGGCTGGTAACTCGGCACCTTAAAAATCCATTGCCAGTCATTAGTGGACCAGTGGTAGAGATTAGAGGTGCAAAACATTTTCAGTCTGATTTTCTTTTGCTGATCTTCATATTTTGTGTACATCAGCTGCAAAATATTAATCTTAACTATAAACTGTTAGCTGAGAAATAAGAAGTTTATTGCTGTATTTAACACATGGACCCTTTCTGACACCAAAAGCTTGGTTAATGGTAGAATGGAAAGAAGAAGAATTGGATACAAGGTGGGTGTTTCTGCCGGGTTAATGTTGCTGATCAGGCAGTATGCTCATACTGGAATAATTTCATTACACGTGTTTAGTTGCAGAAGACATGGGCTGGGAGTTTGGTGTAGAAAAGTGTTAGCCCTGCAGGAAGTCCACTTTAAGCATGGATTTTCTTTGTAACTGTTATGAATCCCATCCCTTTAATTTGCTTTGACTGCTCATCATTGAAGTTTATTCAGAATTGTAAAACTATTCCCAAAAATTACAGCTGTAAGACCGTGCAGAGTACATTCAGTGAGGTCCCACTAATTATCTTCCTAGAAGATCTTTCTCATAGGCACAACTGTTGTCAATGCACTGTTGTATATTCCTAGCAGCTGTCGTCTTTAGAAATACAGACACACTGTGTGTGTGTGTGTGTGTGTGTGTGTGTGTGTGTGTGTGTGTGTGTGTGTGTGAATGTATGTATATTTATATAAATACTTTTTGGAAGAATACCTGTGAGCCCACCCACAGTCTTTCTATAGGCTGAGTAGCTCTACTGTTGAAATGGAATTAGCTGTTCTCCACTTGGCTAGCTATAAACAGCATGGCCTTGCATATTCTGGCTTTCCACTCTTTGTTGACACTGAGCTGGATAAACTGTACTGAAAGTAGAGCAGTGTATGTTTGTTCAGTACTGTCTGCCACCCAGTTCTGTTGTTCTTATAGCATCTTTCCTCTGTAGTTGTGGTACCCTTCAGCTGTGTATTACCAGGTCTTTAGTCTTCTCTGTGTGAGTATATGAAGAAGACTACACTAGATTTAACTATGCAAATACTATAAATATTTGAAATGAATTTAATTTAAGTAATTTTGTCTGTCAACAATCTGTTTTAATAAATATTCAAATTAAACAAAAATTGGGGACCTTTAAGATATTGATAGTATTCAGTTAGAAAAATAATGCTTTTAAAATATTAACAGTATTCGTGTCTACATTACATAATTGAAAAGTTCGAAAATGTAATAAACCAAAGGAAAAAAACTATCTGAACGATTTAAGCAGGGGGCACCCCCCCCCCCTGCTCTTTAAATATACCAACTCCGAGATTGCACTACAGTTCAGAAAAGGGAAATCTTCTCATTCCATGCTGTATGGAGATCTCCGTTGAAACGTTCCAACTTTTAAAAGTTCGATCATATGGTGTCGACCATATGACGTTCAAACTTTTAAGAGTTCGACAACGTGATATAGACCTGAATGTTCACTTAGTTTACAGAATGAAAGATATTTATGTCAATG